>NW_010417968.1:0-13799 GCF_000710305.1 Buceros rhinoceros silvestris | reverse complement strand
CCCCCTTTTTTTTTTTCTCCAATGAAAGGCAAATTATAGTTACAGCCTATTTTTTTTAAACAAATTTAGATTTAAGGTTACTCAGGGCTCTGATTGAAACAAATCTTCTCTGGAATTCCTTGTTTTCTTTCTCAGAAACACTATGGATAAACAAGACCTAGTTTTTACTTCTCATTTTATAAGTTTTCCTGTGCTCTTTCCAGATTTGTTGAAGATAGTTCTTATTTTCATTATTTCCCTCTACCCCTTTTTTTGTGCAGCAGTTGAAGCTTCAGAATGAAGGCTTATAGCCGTCTGAGATCTCTTCATAGCAAAAAGTTTTCCAGGTGCATAATGGGCCTCACCATCCAGGGCCCATCCCTCTACATCATCTGGAGCAGGGCAGCCAGGGAGCACTAAGGCCACCTCAGACCCAGGCACCTCCTTGGAGACGGGCTAAGGCCAGGCTGAGACAATGGCCAGTGGGTGGGTGCCAGGCATAATCTAGCGTTAGGAGCATGTCACACAGAGACAGCCCAATGACTCACTGAAAGAAGAAGTGAAGTTTCACCGTTCATTGGTTTGAGGAGCAGGTAGTCAAGTACAGGAAAGAACACTTAGCCCTAATTTCGAGCCAGAGGTGGCTGTGAGATCACTCTTTACGAGTTATGCTAAGCTATAAATCACATGAAACAGCACCCTTAGGACGCAGTTCCTCACTGTCAGTTGAAAGCTGTGTGCTCCTACTGCCCAACTTCAGTAGCAGCCTTCATGAACTGCAGCTTTAACTCACTCTTAGCAAGAAAGTAATTTGTGAGCAGGGAGCGAGCTCCCTGCCTTCTCTATCAGTGGCCTGTTAAGTTGCTCGTTTAACCGTAGAACAAGGTCTCAGCCTGCTATGAAAGGGCCTGGTTCTGCTTTCGTTACTGGAGAAACACAGTATTCTGCGTGGCAGGGATAGTATAACCCAAGTTAAGTGTGATTCCTAAGGAAGCTGGAAAGCAATACAGCATTGCGTATGCAATGGTGCAACACATTCACACACTTCTCAGAACAGAAGAATGTCAGAACAAGGACTCTGCTCCTCTGTGCAATCTTTAGAGTGGTCAAAGGGTGAAAGGATGTGGCCTCTTGTTAACCATATAAAGCAAGGAAAAGCTTTTGCCTTCTGTGTGATTCTGACTCTTGATTCTGGTTCTTCACCTGGCTTTTGAAACTTCAACTGAGCTAGATTTGAATTCTTTAGGAAAAATACAGACTTTTTTTTTGTAGTTAAGGGGTTCTTTAGGGGGAAGGGAGAGTTGATACAATCTCTTTAGAGCACATTAAATTAATTACTGAAGTAGAACTGTAGATCTCATTGTAAGATCTGTTATTCAAGGAAGCCTTTTTAATAACAATAAAGATTGCCAAAATCACCAATTCCAAACACCGCCTGAACAAACCTGAAACCTATAAGCTGAGTCAAATCGCAATGGGAATTGTGTCTCGAAGTAAATAACATGTACAGCTTAAATAAGGTGTAATTGGCTAATTAAATGATTTGAAAAACATTTCAAAGGCTAAGGCTACATTATTTAATTTTACCTACTGAATCTAAATTCTCCCTGCAGTATCAAATAATGTCATATTCTAATTAAATTCCATCTGTGAACTAATAGAAATCCTTAAAAGTGAAGATAATAAAAACAGTTAGCTAATTAGAGCTAGCAAATATAATTCAAAAAATTAATAAATGAAAAATGCCTGTTGTTAATATTAATGACGGCATCTTTCTTTTGATAGTTCAAGTCAAATGTCCTGCTCAAAATAAATAAATAAATAAGGTTCCATTATCAACTGTCTCGAGTAGCATATTACAGTAATTGGCTCCACTGAGATGATTGCTGCATTACAATCGTAGCTGCGAATGCATGCAGAGAGACAGATGAATGGTTATCATTCAAATGCTCAATAGACAGTGAAAGAAACAGACATTGACATTTTTTATGTGGAGGACGATGTGAGGCTCCTGGTGACTGAGGAAAAACAACAAAAATGAAAGAAGTGGATTTGAGTCACTGATAAATTCATTGCTTTGCAATAAGGAATTGTTTCTGTCACCTTCTGCCTTCAGCTTTTTAAAATCAGACTCTTTTTCATTCTTTGTGTGGATAAAGGTGTCCTCACAAAACAGAGATGGTTCAAACATAAACCCATAGTGATAGATTGAACCTCTGCTTGGAGTCTTCAAAAGCAGAGAGTGCGCAGGCCGCTTTATATTGGGCACAAGCCAAGGCAAGGCATGCAAATAATCTTTTTAGCTAAGCAAAGTTAGGGGTCAGCCCAGTGCCCACTGAAATAAATGAAAACTTCCCTAATGTCAGTAGATGGGACTGAGAGTATTACTAATTGCCAAAGCCAAGTGTGTATGATCTAGTGCTTTCTCCCAGCTGAATCAATTATTCTGAACACAAAAGACCCAAGTTCAGTCTCACTTTTTGATGCTCACCTCTTCCAAGGAGGGAGTTAAGCCAGTATGTAGCCAGAACTGGCTCAAGATATCTCTGCAATAAAAGCAAAATTGAATTGTCACTATTGTTAATGTGAACGGTGCAGATTGGGTTGTCTTATATCGGAAAGATGGAGAAACAAAAGAGTGGAAAAGTGAGTCAGGGAGAATTCTGATGGAACAGATTTCTCTTAACCTAGTGGTAGGATCTACTGCTCCTGGCTGATCCCAAATTCTCCTTCTCCCTCTAACAGAAGTTGTTTCTATTTTTTCCCCCATCGCTTCCTGTTTTCTGTCTGTGTAGTAAAAGTAAGCCTGGCTTTATAGACCTCTGACATATACACACCAGACACCAGCACCTGTCACAATCTTGTCACTTGGTCCAATCTAGCATTTGGGACTCTTAAGTGGAAAAGCTAATAACTCCCTTCCCTCCCACCTGGCTGTTTCATCTGATGTGACAATTCCTCTGCCAGAGCTGACGTGAAAGCAGTTCTGCTTCTCTCTGCAGACCCTGCCTCAGGGTTTTAGCCTGCCTAAAACTTGTGCCTGTGTGCTTGAGTAAGTATTTAGTCTGAACTACGTGTTGGTTGGCACCGTATCTTGGTTGGTGCTGTACCCTGTTTGGTTACCCTGAACACAGGAAAGGGTTTTTACTGCTGTCTTTGGCAGAGACTGAACAGTTTTGATGAACTCACAGAGAGAGATTTTATTTTTGGTCTGTGTGTAGTTTAGAATTAATAAGCATTTTGTATATATTTTCTGTTGCACCTGAATTTGACTGGCACTTGTCCCTCAGTTTCAATCCAGTGTTGTGTCAGCATACTTCAGTGCAAGGAGGTAAAGTGAAATTTGCACTGAGCAGGAAGTCGTGTCTCATGTTTTTCTGTTCCTGTTTATTGTGTCCACATATGCAGTTTTCCAGTCAGAAGATGTTCGTCTAATTGTCTGCAGCCCTGCATTTACAAAATCTGAGTATGTCAGAAGGTACAAGGTCACCAAAAAATGAAATATTTCTAGGAATAGATTGGTTAAAAAAAACTTCTTTTTCATGGAGAGAGGAAAAAAAAGAAAGACATTATTTTATTTTTAAGGAGTTTTGGTTTAGTTTGATGTGGCAATATACAAGAAATAAAAAAAAAAATCATAAAAGTAATTACAGGCCAATACTGGAAAGTTTTGATGGACCTAGATTAGAATGTTCTTGGAAGATAGGATGGTTTAAAAATGCAAAATTATTCTTCAGCTGGTTACGGCTTTTTAAATTTTATAAAGCAACAGATTAAAGTGTTGGGTATTCAACTTTGCTCTTAACCACATATGTTTAAAATTGCCTTCTACTGTACTGTTTCTGAATCTATGTGATAGGACTGATGAATCTAGCAAACAAAATCATCTACTGAATAAAATATAACCTTAGGTTGAAAGCGAATTGTGTTCAGTGTGCAGTGATGAGAAATAAAATTAATTTACTAAAAAAATGCACATAACTCCACATGCAAAAAAGGAATACATGTGTTTTGAGCAAGAAGTAATTTTCCACAGAAGACTTATCTTTTACAAGATAATAAATAATTGTAGGTGATTATATAAAGGAATATTTTACAAACCATAAAGTTCTAAGGCAAAGTATCACCAAGGAACTCAACAATGATATTTTTTTTCAGAGCTGGCAAGACTAACGTTTTGCAAAATGATGTAAACTTGAGTATTTCAGAGTAATGTCTTATGGACTAATTTGGGACTCTTAGTATTTTACCACTTTAAAGATAATGTTCTTTAAAAAGATGACTTTCTTAAAAGGATATAGATCTTTTTCACACTTAGTACAATTATTCAATAGTTTACCCACATCACTTTGAAGTAACTTCAGCTAAATAATCCTACTTTGGAAGACAAATTCTGAAATATATGGTCATCCTTTTTCAGTGCTTATTTATTGCAGTTTATGTGAGTTGAGCAAGAATGGAAGTTGGGCAAAAACTTAATAAATAATTTTGGCGTTGGTTCCATAATAAAAACAAGACTGATAGAACATTCTTTTTCCAGTTTTAGCAGACTGAAAGCTGATTGGAAAAAACAGAATAAAAACGTTTGTTTAATTAAAAAATCACAAAAACCCATCAGCTTTCAGTCTGCTAAAACTGGAAAAAGAATGTTCTATCAGTCTTGTTTTTATTATGGAACCAACGCCAAAATTATTTATTAAGTTTTTGCCCGGAATAAACATGAACGATCACAAGGAGATAGTAAGACTCCAAGGCCAGAGGTGGCAACTGAAGGTCATGCATTTATGCATTATGGACCTGGACAGGAATTTTTAATTCAGTTGCCCCTCTTCTCTATCCCTGATAGTTTTGCAAAGCACTACAACTCAAAACTACCAATTTGCCTTGCTCACTGCCATAATTTGGCTTTTCAATTTAGCACAAATCATTTAAAAATGTTCATATGAAAATTATGAGTTCTATAAATACTTTTTCCCAGCTCTTAATTAGTTTTCATCAACAAAACCAGCTGCTGGAACGTGAATATAAAACAAATCACCGAACTAATAAGTATGACAATACTGATTTTTTTTAAGGCCAGAAAGCACCATCTTACCTTATTTCATTGTATGAGGGGCTGCTCCATGAACCTTCCTGCTTAGTTAACAGGCACTAATTTGGACATGATCTGTAATACTTAAAATGCCACTATTAATATTCACCGATTTATCAAACTCTGAAAGAAGGCAGTTTCCCACACCAGCACTGGCTGGAGTAACAGTGGTGTTGAGAGAAGATGAATGCCAAAGGGTTAAGTGCAGAGGGATAGGTCTTTATAGAGGTTACATGGTTGATGTAACTCCCCTCTGGAGGTTGGGTTCAGCCTTTAAAAGTTTGAGACACTTGACTAGACTGTAAAATACGGCACCAGTAAACTTCATCAGGGCCATGACTGAATTCTGCCATCAAACAGCACTGATATTTGCTGTTAGTTCTAAGGGCATTTTAAAGTTCCCAGCTTTAATATTTACCCAGTGAACCTCCAGCTGAGCATCTATATTACTAAACTTTCCTGTGTGTCCAGATGAAACAAAGAATCACACGTTCATTTCTTTGGGCTGGTGAAATCCCACTGAAGCATATTTTGTCTTTGAGACAACAATCCCCTCTGCTCTGGAGAATTTTGAAGACCCATCAGTCAAGAAATTTGCCAAAACATTACTACTTTGAAAGGCTCTCTGAGCCAGCCAAGTCACTCTGTATGTGTGCAAGTGTATTTAAAGCAAAACACCTCCAAAACTAAACAGCATTATGGTTGATCCACATTACCACAAATGTTTGTCTAGTCTTCAAAGTGAGAAAGGTCTGCTTATAAACCTGTTTCAGGTGTGATGAATCATTCTTGTCAACAAAAAGCATATATTAACAATATTTTATGTATAGCTAAGAAATTAGTTTTGCTCTCAAAAGTTACAGTGGTTACTCCCATGGTAGTCCACAGAATCTTTTCATTAATACAGCTTTTATTTCTGGAGGGTTGGGAAATCTTTTTTCAGGAGCCACAATCTGGTGAACTGCATAGAAAGATAATGTTCCAGTGCATGCTGGATGTCTCCAGGAAATTATTACGGACAAAATCCATGGCTGTACTTTCCATTTCTCAATGTTTGCCCATTGCCATTTTCATTGCTCTGTATTTATTTAACAGATTTATTTGCTTTGTACACCTTACTCTTACTGATTCATGACACGTGTCACTGGCATTGAGACAATAACAGGAGACTAAAGATAAAAAGTTTTAAAGAGAGTAGCTGGGTTTTTTTATGTTTCCATCCCTTCCCTCTACTTGCCCCATTTTTCTTTTTTTCTTTCCATTCTTTTCATATTTCTTTCTGTTTTCTGCCTGGAAGAATTCAAACAATGATACAAGGCTATAGTTAAAATATTATTCTTAATAGAAAGTAAATTTTAAAGCAAAGTTAATTTTTAATTACTACAGTAATAAAAAGTGTATCTTAATCTATAAAGTAGCTACATTTAATTAGGTTGCAATTGGGTTTATAGACCATTGAAAATGCTAATAACAAAACATCATTTGAGAATCTTTAAAGAAACACAGAAAATACCGAAGCCATAGTTTACAGGCGAGGTTCACCTGATTTGAAGAGACTTTTACCTGTACTTCCTTGGGGGAATAGGGAGGACATACATGATGACATTCTATTGTTGTGCAATAATGGCCACATTCAAATTTTTGGCATGAAACAACAGAAGTCTGAACAAAAGGAAAGGAGGTTTTTGCTTAACTTAGTGAGATCAGGGTAGATCAAAACACTGAGGTATTTGGACAGTAGAAGCTGCACAAATCTCTTATTACACTAGTATCTAGAGGTAGCAAGATATTCTACAGTATTAATAATTATCCTAGGCAGTAAATACAGACAGCCCAATATGAGCAGTGGTAATTTAATCATTTTACTGTCTGGATTATGGTGATGCCAGTACTGTTTCGGTAGGGACTTAAAAAGCAGGTTTGTAAAGAAAAGGAGCGAATATGCATATTGGAACAGTGGAAGTCGTTGGGTTGTGGACTATACGGCAAAAGGGAAGGGGAGGAACAGAAAGCTTTCTCTAGGGTTAAGTTTGATGGAACCAGTACAAAGTATACTGGCAATTCTTGCTCAAAAATCTTCACAGAGCAATTAGGATTTCATTTAGCTTGGAAGTAGTTGGGTGGATTCCGTCGACAAACTGAGAATGGTAGCTCTTCAAAAGCAGAGAGGATGCTTTTAAAACAGGCAGAAGATCAAGCATAGAAGCCATCAGTCCTGACACTGCAATCATGGAGGTACTCAAGCCTGCAGAAAACACATTTGTGTTTTAGGAATTCCTTCTTCACCTGAGCCATAGCGCAGAAAACAAGGGAATGTTTTCCTCTGCATTCATTTTGGAACGAATTTAGAAAGTCACAAGTTAGGAGATAAATTTTAAAAGCGTTGTAGGGGAAACCTAGACACAATTTAAAGGCGTTTGCTTGATGTCTTAATAATTTATACGCTGGACGTATTTGTGCAAATCTTCTCATGCTTCAGTGTGCTTTCTCCTAAATCTACAGGAAAATGTATATGTATAGATAATTGGTAATTATTACTGTCTTTCTTCTGTACACAGTAAGTTAATTCACAGGGAAACATTAAAATTTTTGTTCTTTTACTTATCCTTCCAAATGTTGCACCACACTCGCCTAGCATTATCTTTGCATCCATAATCCAGATTGCTCTTTAGAAACCCATCTGAAGAGATAAGAATATTGGAAAACGTCATAGAAAGGTAGAATGCTTCTCTTAGCATGGGTGTTTCAGTGCTTTAGTACACCTGAATAAATACCAGCTCCCTGATAAGGTATAGAATATAATTTATTCAATTATTTATTTTGTTACTTTATGTAAATCCTTCAGCAGTTTTGGCCAAAGCACACAGCTGGCAATGACAAACATGTCACATTTTCCCCAACTGATGGTAGGAGAAAAATGATGTAGACTTCATTGCAATCCAGTTCCTTCACAAAATCTTTTTTTTTTCAATTAATTGAAATGTAATCTGGTTGCAATTATGATAGGTTTGGTAGTGATGGTCTTGTTGTTGAGAGGCTGTGCCAACACTCCATAGACCACAGTTCTGCGACCAACACACTGTATGACTTTGGAAAAATAATTTTGGTCCGTGTTTTCAAAAGTATCTACATCCCTTCCCAAAGTCAATGGAAATTCAGACTCCTAAAGGACTTAGATACTTTTGTACCTAATTAGTGTTGTAATTTTGTCAGTAGTATTTTCTTTATCCTGATAATAAAATAGTATTAAAACACTGAAAAATAAAAGTTTCTTTCAGAAATTTCATGATGTTTAAGGTAGATGAAATAAATGCTACAGATATATGAAAGTAATTTTAACAGCATTTGGACCCTCTAGTGAATAACTAGAAGTGGGAGAACCATTGACATTATTTTCTAACTTTGGAGTTCTTGTTTTATTGTAGCTCCCCATTCATTTTTTGGAGTTAACAGGTAGTTTACATGACTGGTAGTAATGTGTATCACTACATACGGTAGTTCTAATGATACTAAACTTTACAAGACAGGGATAGATAAAAATAACTGATTTTGATCCTAGGTAATAAACTCAAATACAAACACGGGGCATTCTATATGAAAAGGATCAAAGGCAGGTGAAAATCTCTCTGACATGCCTGCCCAAGGGAGCTGCAGGTTTGCTAGATCTTGCTTTTTTCACTGCCTCCTTGTGCCTCTTCTCGGCAGATGAATGCCTGCCACTGAATTAAATGCACACCTCCTGTGGCACTAGGGGATGTCCCCTGCTAACCTCTTTCCCAGAAGGATTCTACTTTGAAGGCCAGTTGGCAGGTGGAAGACCTGCTCTTCCTTGCCTTCACAAAACAGGGAAGTGACATAACGCCCTGCCTCTCCAAACCACAATATTTTACCCTGTGAAAATTCAAGTGTTGTGGAAAACAGCCACCTGGTTGCGATCATGAAATGTGCATGATCATAATACAAACGTTTACAAATATGAGCTGTAACTTCTTGAACCTATTGCATTGTTTAGTTCTATTTTTTAAAAAGTGGAAAAATGAATGAAAATTAGAGTTCCTTGTACTGGAACAATAAGTAATAATGTATGCAGCATGGTGATGCCTCAAGAGGATCAAGCATCACAAATTTTGGAGTTAAAAGGAAGATTTTAATTCTTGGACAAGCAAAGATCAGTGTTGCAGGTGATAATAAAGTGTAATGTAATGTTAGTGGTAGCACAGGTCCACATACATTAGCTTCTAGTGGCTACTGTGAGAGGAGGAGGCAAACTGCTGCAAAAGGGATGTGTGTAATTCCAGGATGAGAGAGCTTCTGTAATTGTCTTAATCAGTGATGTAATTCAGGAACATATGTAGCCAAATAGAGTTTGCCCTGTTTTTATACACAGGCAGGTGAGTTTACTCATTATTCACCAAGGTAGCTCTAATTTTATGTTTTTACTTTCTGAATGAGTTAAAGTATTGTGAATATTTTAAAATGTTTTTCTCTCAGAGTGCTGCAGAGTAAATTTTGATCACATAGTACAGTAATTTTTGTTAATTTTTTTTAAAAAAGTTTATTAGGGATATACAGGAATAAAGGAAATACTTTTTTTTCTTCATAGTTCCTGGTGCAGTAGGACTTGATCCTTTACTCATATTATAGGATAATCAATACCCAAACCCAATACCAATTCAAGGAATATTTTAGGTCACAGTCCAGGGTAGGTGATCTCAATTCTAACCACCTGCTGGAAGTGAAATGCTGTGGTGGTTGGGATTTGGCATGGTTCTGGTAGTGGGGGAGGAGGCTGTTGCCTTTGTTTGATGTGGTTTTGGTAGCAAGGGATGGGACTGCTAGTGTGCCCCTGCGAGAAGCTTCTCAAAACAAGCCCCCTGGCTTGAGTTTGGCCCCACCTCTGGTCAAGGCTGCACCAATCAGTGTCTCTGCAAATAAACATATTTAAGAGAGTAAAATGGTTTGGGAATGTTTTTTGGTGTTGGAGCGCTCTTTTGTTTTGGAGGCGGTAGGGCAGAAGGAGAAGCAACCATGCGGTCATCCAGGAACTGAACAGAAGGCTGGGCAGATACACTGATATAGCCATTTCCGTTTCGCCCGTGGTGAGTCGGCAAGCTGAGATCCTGCAGTCCTCAGAGAGCACTGTTGGAGAAACAACTGGGCTGCAGAGAGCCAGAGAGAGCCCCGTGATGCAGAGAGCCATGGGTCTGGTAAAAGGCTGTGACTCTGAGGAGGATTGGCACTGGGTTGGTTCGGTACTGGAGAGCCAATCCTGACAGCAGACTTCCCTGCTAGCCGGAGATGCTCATGGAGAACTGTCTCGGGGAGGGGGTGGGCATGGGGGAATGCCACATCGCTGCATGGAACTGAGAGGAGTGTTCTTTATGAAGAAGATCAAGCGGCAGGAACAGTACGGGAAGAACTGAGACTGATGGCACGCCCCATCCTGTGTCACCCCCTGTGCCAAATGGGGTGGGGGTAGGTAATACAGCTGGGCCGAGGAAGAAGGGAGGGTTGGGAGTAAGATGCATTTAAGATCTTGTTGTTCTCTTCCTGTTCTACTCTAATTTAATTGGTGATTTGGTTATAGTTTTCTTGATTGAGTTAAACTGATTTTGTTTCCCCTCATCGAGTCTGTCTTTTGCCCATGACCATAAGGGGTGAGTGAGCCCTCCCTGTCCCTTGTCTTGACCTTTAAGTAGTTGTACTTTCTTCTCCTGGAGAAATAGAGTGACTGCGTGGTGCTTAGATACCAGCTGGGTCTAAACCACATCAAATGCATAATTTGAAGTGTATGTATAATTTTTAAAACTGGAACAGCTGTAACTAAGATCCTACTCCTAGAAGTATGCCCTCATCATTTGGCCATTTTATGTGTCTGAAGAGCAGAGCTGCCAAGCCACTATCACAGAGAATATTTAGCCTTTTATTGTCAGTGGGGGGACATAAGGAAAGCCAGGGTCAGAGCTGAACTCTGCCTCCAAACCAGGCAGCCCAGCAAATGTGTCCTGAATACATTCCCAGGCTACCAGGTTGACTGTATGGGATTTTATATTCAGTCACTCTCCTTTAGAAAGTGAAAACCCTTCTAGTTCTAATTGCAAATATGAGCCTCCCCACTTCTTTGCACTACACTGAAGTTCTGCATCTTTGACGGGTTGAACATGCAGCTCTGCTGTGTTATGTTCTAGTGACATAGGAGCTAAAACCACTAATTATCAGAATTCAGAGATGTAGAGCTAAAAACAGAAATCATTGTGGACGCAGAAGCTGGATTTTATTGGATGTAGTCTATTGATTTCTCTGCCCGAGTCGTCTTGTTATCCGAAGCAAAACACTGTGATTTGAAATTTCTGCTCGCTATCCTTCTGTTATGTTTTTTTTTCTATAAAGTGTAGCAGGGAGGGGGAGACAAACTAGTCTCTGGGATGTATGGACAATTGTTTATGTTCTTACGTCAGTCAAAAAAAAATCAGGTAGCCCCACACAATGACACCAAAGCTCATTGTGGACGCAGAAGTTGGATTTTATTGGATGTAGTCTATTGATTTCTCTGCCCGAGTCGTCTTGTTATCCGAAGCAAAACACTGTGATTTGAAATTTCTGCTCGCTATCCTTCTGTTATGTTTTTTTTTCTATAAAGTGTAGCAGGGAGGGGGAGACAAACTAGTCTCTGGGATGTATGGACAATTGTTTATGTTCCTACGTCAGTCAAAAAAAAAATCAGGTAGCCCCACGCAATGACACCAAAGCAGCCACACTCAGCTGCTTTTCCACCTCGGGAGCATGGAAATCGGATATCTGTTGGACAGCTGTGACCTAATAAGTACAAGAATATTAATTTACTTCCAAACACATCAACTGGCCTGGGACAACTGGCCATTAGATATTTTAGAGATGCTCTCTAAAGCACAACAGTTCCGTCCATTAAGCCCAGAAGTATTTTTATATATTTATGTCAAAAATTGTGTTCTGCTTTGGCCAAAAAACAGGCATAATGCAGAATATGCTAGATAAAGGTATGAAAATTACTCTAGATGTAACCCTTCTTGTGGTTTTGTTGCTTTACAATCCTTTACTTTGGCTGAGGGAACTTCTTCAGTGTGGGTATGGGGATTGTAAGGTTACAGTGCCATGGTATTGTTACAGGCTCCACGTGCTGCACTTTCTGCTTGAGAGAATTTCAAGATAATGTTTGCACAACACTAAAATTGCAAACACATCAGAAACCATAGTGGAATGTTTGCAGAGCTGGTGGAGACCCTAATACCCCAGAGGGCACAGAATGTCTTAGTATAAGGGAAGATGAGATTGTTCTGTCAAAGACATCAGGAAAGGAATATCAAATGTGTTTTCTTGGCCTGGCACATGCTCATCAGATTATTAAACTTTCTGAGTGAAGTGAGTTTACAGAAATGTGCAGGCAACCTTCAGTCTTATGCAGGTTTTCTTTAGTTCCCAGAGAAAACACAATATTCTAAAACCTCCATTTGTTTTCTACTCTGTAATTGCTGCTCTGGGCATCTGAGGTTGAATGGTCCCTTGTCATTGCCAGGCAGGTAAAAAATAATTTTGTGTGTCTCATATATAACACTAGCTGAAGCCTGAGCAAAAAGCTTTGTGAAAACAGAAAGTGAAATGGCTATCAATGATACGACATGATGCTTTAGGTCTTAGGCTTAATCTGATGGAAAGAAAATACCTGCTCAGAAGGAAATTCAGAGGCTGTTGTTTTTCTTTTCCTCCTTTAGTAAGTGTATCATTTGAGTCAGTTCAAAGATATTTTTCTAGAAGCTTCCTGATGTTATATGTTTGTTTTAAAAGCCCCAGTACTGTGATGTGGAATAATCTTAACCTTTTATCACTAAGTTTTTTCTTTAATTTTTAATGAAAGCTTTTAGGCCTCATGTCTACAGAGCAAAATTTGACCTCTGTGTGCATTGAATGCTGAGAATGAGAAACCATCAGGGAAAAGGAAAAAGAAAAAGCAGAAGAAAACCCCAAATTAGAATCACACGACTTGCAAGATGATAAAACGACTTGAGGCGACTGCCACTAATGTTGTTTGAATATTAGTGTCCATCTTCTTCCAATTTCCGTTTGAATTCACACGTCAGGTTCAGGGTTTGAGAGACAAACGTGGCTCCTGCATGTGCCCTGTGTCTTTTCACAATGCCCTGGAATGGAGGTGGTCACCTTTACCCATGTTGTGCCTAATCATGAGGGCTCATTGGTATTCTGCGCCACACGTTATTTCTGATTGGGCACAGGAACAGCATTTGCTTACTGACTGCATGAGGTAGTATCGTTGTTCCTAATGTATCTCTTGTGGTGGTGGTTGTATTGGTTTCTTTTTCGAGCAGTGATATTTTCCCCACAACATTGTTTTATTTACAGATTTTATGATGAGTCTGTTTTATTGATCTCCTCTTCCATGTGGTCTCTTCACTGCATTTGTTATTTTACAGAGAAAATAATGAAACGTAATGAAATAACAGTAATAAATAATAAAAATCATTACCTGTAAAAGAACAAAGGAATGACTACAGCTTTGTAATTCTGAATGCACCAAGTTTGTTGACAAATTTTATCAGTAGGTCTGTCTAAGACGTTGCTTATCCTGAGAATCTGGATACCAGAGTCTTTCCTCGACCTATCTCCCAAGATACCTGGCTCCTGAGATGCAGAATAATAAATTTCTTGCTTTTCTATCTGTGCCCAGGTGCAGATG
>NW_010417967.1:9913-16685 GCF_000710305.1 Buceros rhinoceros silvestris | reverse complement strand
CATCCCTGTGTACTGAAAGACAAGCCTGTGGGGTAGAAGATTGGCCTGACTAAACAGAGAGCTTTGGGTGAAACTCGGCAAGGAAAGAAAGACTATGGCCTATGGAAGGCCATTTAGGAGGACTACAAGGATGATGTGAAGCAATGCAGGGGAAAATGAGAAGGGCCAAACCCCAACTAAAACTTCATCTGGCCACTGCCATAAAAAAACAATAAAAAATATTTCTGTAAATACATTGTGAGCAAGAGGAGGGCTAAGGAGATTCTCCATCCTCTACTGGATGCAGGAGAAACCAGTGACCAAGGATGAGGAAAAGGCTAAGGCCTTCTTTGCCTCAGTCTTTAAAAGTGAGAGCAGCTTTTCCCTAAGTGCCCAGCCCCTTGAGCTGGAAGACAGAGACAGGGAGAGGAATGAACCCCGCATAATTCATAAGGAAATAGTCAGTGACCTATTGCACCACTTAGATTTACACAAGCCTATGGCACCAGATGGGATCCATCCAAGGGTATTGAGGGAGCTGGCAGAAGAGCTTAACCAGTCTCTTTACATCATTTATCAGCAGCCCTGGCTAACCAGGGATGTCCCAGTCAGCTGGAGGTTATTAAATGTGATGCCCATCTACACGAAGGCTCGAAGGAGGATCTGGGGAACTGCAGGCCTGTCTGTCTGACCTCGGTGCCAGGGAAGGTTGTGGAGCAGATTATTTCAAGTGGCATCATGAAGAACATAGAGGGCAACCAGGCAATCAGGCCCAGTCAGCATGGATTTATGAAAGGCAGGTCTTGCTTGACTAACATGATCTCCTTCTGTGACAAGATGACCCTCTTAGTGGATGATGGAAGGGCTGTGGATTTTTTCTACCTGGACTTTAGTAAAGCTTTTGACGCTGTTTCCTACAGCATTCTCCTGGAGAAACTGGCTGCTCATGGCTTGGGTGAGCGTACTATTCGCTGGATAAAAAACTGGCTGGATGGCTGGGCCCAGGGAGTGGTGGTGAATGGAATTCAATCCAGCTGGTGGCCAGTCACCAGTGGTGTCTCCCAGGGCTCATTTAACATCTTTATCAATGATCTAGATGAGGAGATCAAGTCTACCCTCAGTAATTTCACAGACAACATGAAGTTAGGCGGGAGTGTTGATCTGCTTGAAGGTAGGGAGTCTCTCCAGAGGGATATGGACAGGCTGATTCAATAGGCTGAGGCAAGCTGTATGAGGTTCAGCATGGGTCACAACAACTCCATGAAACGCCATAGACTTGGGGAAGAGTGGCTGGAAAGCTGCCTGTCAGAAAAGGACCTGGGGGTGCTGGTTGACAGGCAGCTGAATAGGAGCCAGCAGTCCAGGTGGCCCAGAAGGCCAATAGCATCCTAGAATCAGAAATAGTGTGACCAGCAGGACTAGGGACCTGATTGCACTGGTGAGGCCGCACCTTGAATACTGTGTCCAGTTTTGGGCCCCTCACTCCAAGAAGAACATTGAAGTGCTGAAGCATGTCCAAAGAAGCGAAACAAAGCTGGTGAAGGGTCTAGAGCACAAGTCCTAGGAGGAGTGGCTGAGGGAACTGGGGTTGTTTAGCCTGAAGAAAAGGAAGCTGAGAGGACACCTCCTTATCACTTTCCACGGCTACCTGAAAGGAGATTTAGTAAGGTGGGGGTCGGTGTGTTCTCCAAAGTAACGAATGATAAGATGATAGGAAATGGCCTCAAGTTGTGCCAAGGGATGTTTAGGAAAAATTTCTTCAACTGAAGGGTTGTGAAGCATTGGAGCGGGCTGCCCAGGGCAGTGGTGAAGTCACCATCCCTGGAGATGTTTGAAAGACGTGTGGATGTGGTGCTTAGGTACGTGGCTTAGTGGTGCCCTGGCAGTACTGGATTGGAGTTCAACTGTTGTTGGACTCAATCTTAAAAGTCTCTTCCAACTAAAATGATTCTGCAATTCTGTGACCCTCAAGATCCCTTTTTGCCTGGCTTGCTAGATACGCCCCCTATAGAAAATATTCTGAATCCACTGCATTAGATGTAGCCTGCTCATATGACACTGGGCACTGAAGTGCACAGATCTCCTGCATAAGAAGCCAAGATTTTAATGAAGAATGTTACATTCTTATTTCCAGAGAGAACAGAGACTGGAATACCTACGGGATTCCTAACCATCACATTTTCTGAGTTGGGTATCTCTAGGTCTTTCCTCTGGGAGCTGTACATTTGTACAACATTGGTCTATTGAAGCATGGACCCTGATTGCCAGCTTTCCTCTTTCTCTTGTTTCTGTCTACTCTTTGTGATAGAGAGACTGATCTGACTTAGCTGCAAAACAGAACTTCTCTGTTGGTAACCCCCTTCCAGTTTAAGGTTCCATACTCACAATCTCTCCTCAGCAGATGTTTGGCCATCTGTCTACAATTCCACCTGAAATGGCTTTCCTAGTTGTGAACTGATGAAATAAGACTTGCCCTTTTTTCTTGAATTTCATTATTAGTTTAAGCAGCTCACAGTTTTCCCCCAAAGGACTTCTTTACAAGTCTAAAGCCCCATTCACTGAGGGACAAAGGGTATCAGATGGGCTATAGAAAAACTGGACTGTTCAGAGGAGCAGTATTTGAGCATTCTCACAAACCCAAGTCTGGATGACTGATTTTTCTGCGCTGCTACTCGAAGTGTACTTTAAAGACAAAATTATTTTGCCATGGGAGGGTATTGGAAACAGGGAAAAAAATAAAAATAGAAATTTTGCAGTTTGAGAACTGAAAGTTCCAGCTCTGAGACACTGAAACATTAACAAGAAACATTAACAAGACAGTACTTAGATCCAGTTGACTTTCACAGGAGCTAAGTGGCTGTGTGTGTGGTAAAAGTGATTCTATTTTCTGATTTTTTTTTTTCAAATGAAAAACATTTAACATTCCTTGTTTAAAAGGGATTGGGGAACCACTACAAACTGGGAAGGTCTTAAGTTTCACAAGACAAAAAAAAAAAATGCAATTTGAACCTCCTCACCCTACTGGATTCCCCATCTCTAAAGTAATTTGAACAGAAAAGGCCCCAGAAGTCCAGCAGTTTAGGAAAGGAAAAATAATCATTTCATTCTGAGTAGAAAGCCATGTTGTATATATGACATAAATTAGACTAAAAGTGCCAGGACCTCAAATTTGAAGGCAAGGGAAGAAACCTCTTCACTTCAAGGGGAACAGGAGACTATTTTTGTAGGCAGCAAAGAAATTCAAAGTAGATTAATGCAGACTTTTCTACAGCTAGAGTAAACCAAGCACTAAAAATGATGCAAAAAACAGAGGCTGAAAAAAATGCTGTAAAGTATATGTACTGTGAATATCCTCAGCATAATAACCAACTAAAGTAATACGAATTTCAGCCTTTTTAATTATTTGCACATTAAAATGGTCTAAGGAAAGAGATATGTTCTGTAATCACATTACTGAACAGTAATTTTATTTTCTTTCTTTTTAATACTGCAAGTTAGGTCCAAAACCCAGATTTCAACTTTTCAAAGCAGTGAGAAACGTAAAGTGAGGGGTTTAGGAAATAAATACATTCTTTCACACTACCTTTGAGTATAGGACTGTTTCTGGTGATACAATTGCCAATGGCAGGAAAATAGGTCTCGAGCAATTTGAGTATGAGGTTCTGATTCTGCAGTAAATTTTGTGTGAATATAGGTGGCAGTCATGTAAAATTTCCTAAAGGAAATGAACCTAAAAATTGAGGCTTTAATTTGTCACATAAAAAGCCTTGTGTGGCTTAGCCCAGTGCCGCATTTGAAAAGCACACTCTATGTGGATATGCAAATACAATGCCGTAAAAAAGAAAAAAAATATTTATGCCTGGTTTAGTAAAATCGGCTGGGAAAAATTCTTCACTTAAAAAACCTGAATTAAAATTATTAGACCACATGCAGTGATGGTGAACGAAGATTCAACTGCAGTGATCTTGGCAGGATTGCAAGTGTCCAGCACAATCTGTTACATCAGCATTTGCCATTTACATTTTATAGGTCAACATGATATATGGAATATAGGAGAAGATAATTCTATTAAGTAGCAGCCATTCTGCTATGGAAGCACCTGGCTTTGCAGGTAAGCTATCAATCCTTGCGAGACATATTGTGAGTTTTAGAAGTGGAATGGGAAAATCAGCAGGAGATGTCATATTTCAGTTTAGAAAAATATCTGCAGCTCAAATACTTGTAGCTTCAAAATGACAAAAGATACTTTATTTCTTTCTTGCATCTGAAACAGGTGTTGGGTCCTTTCCTATGTGCTTTCTACAGTCTGATTTTTTTCTCTTGGTGGGGAAAGCCCACAGGGATCAGAAATTTCAAAGTGGCAGAGGAGGGTTTTTTTACCCAAGCAGTTCCAAATAATCTAGTAATTCTTGGGGGGGGGGAGGGGGAGGAGGAAGAATTACAAACTTAAAGTAGGAATAAATGTTGGGAAGAAAAGGAGTGTAAGAATATAATCAGATACATATAAGCAAGGAAAGACAGGTGTCTTAATGTCTGATCTGTTACTTTGTTTCGATAATACCAAATTCAGATCTCAATTTGCATCCAAACTTCACAGTTCGGGCTATTTCTACAGCACTGTTTCATTTTGTTCCCCGAAAAGGATTGGCAATGTTCTCATGTGCACGAAATAGGACTAGACTAAACTACAAATTAAACAAAGAAAAAGATCAGGTCTGCTGCCTTTTCTTGTTGTTCTAGATGGGTTACCCAATGTTTAGCCTTTCTTTCTTGAAATATATTGCATCCAGAGATATTGTAAAAAGTTTTTTCCAAATATGTGATTGTAAATTCATACTTCTGACTTGGAAAAGTATATTTAGTGGGCTTGAATTTCATCCATGTTCCTTCTTTCAGCCAGCGGAGAGAAAAAGACACACCTAAAAAGTGATGCAAAGAGTTTAAATAAAGTAGTTAGAAACATACTTAGAGCCTACCAAGAGAAAACATGAAGCTTGTGATTTTAGGTGGAATTTTGACACTCTGTAAATTGCATAAGACCCTGCAGCAGATGTCACTTTTACAAATGTTTGATAGTAGTAACTATAACTTAATAAGGCATTACAGCTTTGTCTACATATTTTTTTTTGTTGTTATCTAAAGAAAAATACCTCATGTCATCTAAAATTAACAGTTCAGTTTCTCTAAAGCTGCAAAAAGCTTCTTAGTGCCACCACCAAAACCCACATCCTGTATGTTTCAGAAGATGAGATAGATGACTGTTAATAAACTGGAAAGCACTGAAATACAGATTAAACTGTAGCTAGAACACAGTGTTAACGATAAAATTAGAGCCATAACTGGAAGAAGCAAGATAGATACTTGCAATTATCAATAAGTGGGATAAATCTATAAATTATTTCTAATCTTGTACTAGATGCTGCATGTAGCTGTTACTGGTATTTGAAGAACACAGTGAAATATTAATTTTGTAAAGAAAACAATACAGACACACATACTTATCTTTCTACGTAACTAGAACTTTAAGAAGCTTGTAATTAGGAGGAACCTGATGTCCAAGCCCCAACAGTAACCTGAGTTTACAGTGCAAGAGAAATAAATCATTAGGGTCTTTTGTGTCTCAATATCTGAGATACTGAGTAGGTTCCACTTACAGTAGGTTCCTCTTACATCATAATGTTTAAAAGACAAAACTCTCAAAGAGCAAGAATTTCACTGGAGAACACCACCACAGTATGCAGGGAAAAATCAAATTAAAACAAAAGGATCTTCATACCTATATTAAGGCACAGATATTAAATATATTTCTTAAGGTACATCTGCAGGAACGTAGAGAGACGTGCATGTTTGCCACCCTGCATGATGCCTTGATGAGAGTTAATACAGCATCACAGCTTTTGGTGATAAATCACTTCTCGGCAAGGCCTGACATGCTTTTCAGACTAGAGTTCTCAGGGGCAGGGCATGCAGAGCTTGTTCATTTCCATCTGTGCCTGCCAGCATAGGCAGTCTCCTCATAGGCACTTCTTTCAACCTTCTTTTGAATAGGTAAGACTAAAGCATCCTTGAGTACCTACAGGATTTCAGCAGCTAGTCAGAAGCCTCAGCATCCCAAAACCAACATATGGACGTAAAACACACCAATAATCATTGGAAGCAAGCTTTAAAGAGGTTTTTCTCTATCCAAAGCAGCATTGTTCACTCAACAGTTTTTGGCAACCAATTTCTACCCTTGGCAAGAAGGCTTTATATTGAAAGCTTCAGCTTACAAGAACCTCCTGTACCTGACAAAAGCTTTCAGGCAAAGACCTAGATTTGCATTCCTTTAAATATAATATGCAACTCTGGGATTTTACACGTATTTTTCTTAGTTGAAATGTCTCTGAAAAAGGGAAGAAGAGAAAATTATATCACACCAAATAAAAAAAGCGTGAGACTCCGGTATTTTCTGAGGTCAGACTGAGAACCCAGAAGACTTTTACTTGTCTTTTTTCTCACATGTAAGTTTGTGAGACACACCTAAAATTCTTCCCCATACAAACTCTTCCAGCCCAGATCAGAAAACTGGATATCATTCCAGAAAGTTTTCATAGCTGCTTCATTTCTTCTCCAGTATAAGACTCTACTAGAAGCGTTTTATCTCCTTCCAATGGAGAAGCAGCAAGAGAAAGAGAGTCTACAGGAGCACAACTACTCCCCAGGGAAAAAAGGCAGTCCAAAATGCTGTGAGACTTCAGTAGCAAGAGAGCAAAGTCTAAAAATCCAATAGACAATAAAAGGGGGGGGGGGGGGG
>NW_010417967.1:519-9828 GCF_000710305.1 Buceros rhinoceros silvestris | reverse complement strand
GTGGAGGGGGGGGGGGGGAAAGGTAAGCTTATTTCACATTACCTCATTAGCTGTAAGGTATCCTGTTATGACCAGAAAGACTGACTGTATCTTTTTAATCTTGGGGTGAATGGAGTGACAGTTATTATATGCACCGCATAAGACAGAAAGCTGTGAATGAGCTCCTTCTTCTTGTCCTGATCAAAAGGTGGAGGACTGGCTAATGATGACCAGGTTACCAGCCTGAATATGATTATGGCAATGGCTGTGTGTGCTCTTAATCAGGTAGACAGAGGAGGCTGGGGTCAAATCTTTACTGCACAGCAAGAATGATGCCAAAATGCAAGCTAACTGCAAAGCCTAAAGCAGCACTGGTACAGTCACGCTGTTCTCAGGGCCCAAGCAGCTGCCTTTAGACAGCCTTCCATTATGTTCTGGAAAGGTGCCTACATGGAGTTGATAAAAGTACCTGAGCTAATTAGTTTGAATTACAGCTTAGATATACTGGTTTGCAACAAGTATTCTTCCAGCTTTCCTCCAGTCAACACATCCCCAGTGCTCTGCCCCTTGAATGTTTACCTATAAGATTTATGTTTTGGGACTGGTGTTTCTAGAGCAGCTTTGAGTAAGAGAGGGAGGAAGACAAAAAGTTATTTTTCTCTCAGAATAAACCTTCTATCGTATTTGCAATAGAAAAAAGGTTTTCCTTGCTGAAAGCTACAGCATGCTGCTATCATATTGCCTTATATCATCTATATATTATATTAATTTTACATATTTCAGGCAATTTTTACCCTTTGCCACAGAACGTGACAAAATGAAAATGCAATACCCATTCATTGTTAGTCTTTCAAGTGAAAGAGATTTCTAATGTTCATAATTAACAGGATTCAAAGTTCATAGTAATAAAGGCTAATTCGTGCTTCTGTGGAAATAGAATTAACTTTACACATTTTAAAAGAAGTCCCCACTTCTATGAGGAACTGTCCAAAACCTGCAAGTTCCTTAAAAACAGTAAAGCTGAATGCCTAAAATTCTAACACAGCAGAAGTAAAATCAGCTGATGCTTATCTATCCCACAAGCAGCTCTCTTCACATGCTTCTTTCCATATTTTTAAATGGAGAACAATGCAAATTAGTTCTTTTAAGCCATGATTATCACTTCATATATTACAAAGTGAAATTTCTCTCCCTCTATATTATAGCTCTCTTGTGTTTGATTAGTTACTTTAATAGGAGCCAGACTTGACTTTTACTGTTTTTAAACTGGGTCAAGAAATTATCTCAAATTATATTATTTTGTGGTATAGGTCTATTTCTTCAACATACAAATGTCAGACACAGGCACATCTCTTGTCAGTGCCTCTGATTTAATAGTATAGATTTCTTCACAACTCACACCTATACCTACTGTTCATGCTAAGTGAAGATTTCCACCAGCTTCTACCTCTAGCTGATCAACATTCCTCACCAAAACAAAGTTCCCTGGCCCATAGCAGATGGAGCTCTTTAACAGAAGAGTTCGTCTCATATGCTGTTAACTGCCTGAATATTAGAGGTCTTGTTTAAGCTCCTCATCAAACCTCCTAAGGTCTCTCTCACCACTGGAAGACGGAGGGCAATTCACACCTTCTTAAAATAGGTAGGCTGAGTCCTCTTCCAGAAATGCTTTTTTCCCTTGACTACAAAGGGATCATAGTCAACAAGGTGGCACTGAAATGCTCACAGAATATTTAATGGATATGATAACAAGTAGTTCCCAATGAAAACATGGCTTTCAGTCTGTTACCTTAGGAGATTCTTCTGAATAACCCAGACACTCTCGCTTGTACTTAGCTCAGGACTATGTAAACATAATTTGCCTATTGTTTTACTGAACGGTGTATGGCTGGGCAAACTGTTCAGGAAGAGAGCCGTGCCAACTTGAACACAACAAATGCAAATAACGTGCTTCAAACTGAAGTTGAACACTTTCCTGTTCAACTCCTAGATAAAACCACAGAGACTGTGGGTAGAAAAGTGCTTTAACATGCAGTGCAACACAAAGAACCACAAGAATCCTCTAAAGCTACTTAAAATTCTTTCAAAATGAAAAAAAAAAATTATTTGAAGAAAATACTTGCTGAAATATTTCTAAAGCTGTTCAGATACTTGTTATTATACTCCATACCTAAGCTCAAGAAAGCTCTGATAGAAGTCTGCAACGATAAACAGTTATCTCAGATGAATCCAGGTAGGGAATACTGCCTTTTCATCAAACTGCAATGAGCACAAACTGCCTGGAAAACAGAGTGATTTCACTTTGCCCTTGTTCTGGTAACAGCTGCAAATAATATGAGGCAGCTACACAGAGAGGAAAATGCAAGAGTAATTGCTAGAGAAGTGCATATGTCCATGTTAAAGAATATCTAAACCAGTGTCACTTCTTCGATTTTATTGAAAACACTGTTGTTGCAGGGCATGGGTCTATGCTGGCAATTAACAGTGAAGAAATCATATTGCTTAGCTCCAAGATAATTGTTTGCTTTTAAGCTTTTCTTTGCTTTGAGCTTATCTACAAAACTAAAAATTGTGTTTCACATACAAATATATATTTAGGTTATCAACATGAGGGAGCTGAAGGTTTCTGGTAAGAGAATATATATTAGGCACTCAGCCACTTTTAAATGTCCTGGAGCACTGCAACATTCAACACCAACACAACTAATATGACAGTAAGATAACATTTTAATCTGAAATGGGTTTGATTTGACTTGCTGAAGCCACTGCTAAAGTTTCAAAATTCTTCAATCCAACAACAGTAATGAAGAGAGCAGTCTTAATTTTGAACATGACAAAAATAACTCTGCTTTGGTGGGGAGAGGAGGTGAGGACAACAGGACATAACAAGGTAACACATGTAATTATTCTGATTTTAACAACAGGCGTATCTACAGAGGTATGAGTTTGGGTGTAATCGCTGAACAAAAATTTCCAAGCAAACTTTTACTTTGGACGTAATAAAATGTGATTTATTCTTTGATTTGCAAAGTAGAGAGATTACTACTCACTGCTAAAAGAGAATGATATAATATTATGACGATGATTATTATGAGCATTATGAAGCCTGTATATAAATTGTACAGTTCTATGTATGAATTTCAGTGAAGCTGCCATGGTCCACTGGACTACCATTTTAAATCTCAAGTGCTTTTCTGGACTAGTATCATTGCATTGATTACCTGGTTTCTGAAAGAAAAAAGGGATTTTTCAGGAGAAGCAAAACTACATTCATAAACACCTTCGTAATATTGCATGATACTAGAAGCTGTATTCTCATTTTCTCTAGGATGATTCTCCTTGTTTCAGTACAGTTGCATTAGACTTAATGTGGCCAAAGCTTTAGACACAGCCTAAAAAGTTCATAGACAGAAACTAACTTAGAGAAGACACTTGGTTGATCACAGTTTAAAATTAAATAATACTTTAAAAAAACTATTATACTTGATACTCTGATTATGGCAAGAATCTGTTGGAATTCTGAAAAAATCTCAGGAATATGGTCTCTTTTGCAAAGGAACATTTTTGCTTTTTCCTTCAGCAATCTAACAAATGGCGTCTCTCAGCTCTCTCAGCTACTGCCAGCATCATTACATATCCTCCTGAAACTATATGATCTCATTGTCAAGATTTTAGATTTGGCACAAAATTCTAGTCCCTGTTCTGTCATTGCATTTTATTCAATGACTCCTTCACATATATAAGCCATCCTTCCATCCAGAAGCATAAAACAGGACTGGATTAGTGGTTGCTCATTTAATCAGTGAGCTGGCTATTGTAAATCCTGTTTTGGTCACCTAAGTTTTGCCAGTCACCAGCAAGTAAACAGATGTTTTAAAAGGCAGATGTGGCAATAATGAGAATCATTTCAGCTAAGTAATAAAATATAGTTATAATACTCATATAAACTAGCTCTAAACTAAATTATCATTTAATAATCTTGGCCAGAATGAAAAATTAAAAAAAAATTTCAAAAAAAAGGCACAGTGCAAATATTAATAAAAGCAGAAATAGGCAAGTACCCTGATGATTCAGCTGTCTTTTCTCCCAGCAATGGTATTAATTTTAATTGTCACAAGGCACAGCAAACAAGAGACAAAACTACAAGTACCTGGAAAAGAAAAATTAATCTGAGCTCAATTGCTGTTTTACAAGAGGTCTGCTTGATAACTCTTGCATGATACGATAATGATCATTTCTGTGTAAAGATCAAGCAAGAGAAAAGCCTGAAAACCACTGCCTTGTAGAATCTGTGCGTTAACCAGCCATCTCCCCTCCAGAACAGAAGAACTTGTTCAGAACATGTCAAAGAAATGAGCATCCTTGTTAAGCGCACCTTTTTTTTTTTTTTTGATGCTATTTCCAAAACAGAACCTATCTCACTTTCATATTGTCCTAATAGGCGCACTGAAACTTGTAAAAGAGTCACAGGTACAAACGCAAGCAGACCAAGCTGTGAGGATATTCTGGACTTACCATGACTGCCCAGGTTGCTCATATGTAGCTAGGCAGCTGATCATGTCTAACGACAGGCACTAAGGGAAATCTAGAGCCAGAACTTGAGCATGCCTGTACAAACCTGCCATTCTAGTTCCATAAAGTTGGCAGAAGAATAAAAGGCAGTAGCGTGTTAGGCAGTAGGTGATTTATAAACCACAGAATCTCTCACAGAGCCAGAAGTTTTAACAAAAACATTAAAAGCATCACTAACATACTTCCTCTATTCCTATTCAACAGTATGTCCTACTCTGTTTACTTTCAAGTACTCTTACTCCTTCTAGTCTTCTAGAGTGTGTTGTCTGTCAAAGAAGCAAATTAGTCATAGATTTTTATTGAGACAATATTCTTTAATCCTTATACAGGAGAGCAGATGCTTTGGAAGGTACCTACTGATGGCAAAAATAATTATTTAGATTAATGGTTCCTCTCATTTCTGGTTATGAAGCTTTGAGATTATGAATGGATTGAAAAATAAATTTTTGGCCAACCGTATACAACACCTTTCGGCACTCCTCCACTTCATTATGTGAGCAGAAAAAAATACTAAAGGATAGCTGCTTTTTTACAACACCGATTGTAAGAGAAAAAGAGACACGTGCTTGATTTTCATTCATACTAGAGCCTCTGTATCATTTTCAGTGCAGCTCCAAGCGAACAGATGCAGCCATAGCTTTCTCCCAGGAGCCTGTCAGCCTTTCTCTCAGGATTGGGTAACTGACATCATAAATTATTCTGACGATCATCTTTGATCTCTTGTTCCTGTAATGGGCAAGTACCCTAGAGGCCTTACCAGATAAGGAACAGGCTGTGGGAGGGACCTTCTGCAGGTCAGGAATGTCTCGCATATACTAATGACACAGGAGGGGAAAAACTATGACTAAACTCTTTTCAGTAGGCTTCGAGGTTTCTGTGTATGTGTACCACCTTGGGAACAGTAGGAGGTCTTCTTGGCTGAAACGCAGCACAATGTGCAACTCCAAAGAAGTGAAAGGGAATGAACTTGTTCAAATAAAGCCAGTGGTCATATCGCTGTTATTCTCTCCAAGGCGTTCTTTGATATTTTCAGGGCACCAAAGAATAAACTCTGACAATCTTCTAAAATGGAACAAACTACTACACTGCCTTTCAGAGAAGTCTCTGAACAGGCATATATGTCACAAATATGCATCATTTTATGTGCTTCACTTTGCCTTAGTTGTCAAAAAACAAATTCCTCAAAACTAAGACTTTAGTTTGGTTTTGGAATAAGTACACTTGGAAACAATCTTTTTATTTTTCTGATAAGTAGAAGTTAATCAATAGGTACAACAGAGGAAAAAAATGTACTAGTTAAGTTGAAAATTATACCAATGTACTTAGAGCTCTTAAAATTGAATCAAGTTGTGCAAACTGGTATTCGAACATACATCACACTTACCAAAAAACTCGCAAAAGGTGTAGTTCTTTTTAATGAAAAAAGCTTCTACATTGAAATCCTCCAAACAGGCTCCGGTGTTAATTTAACATTTAGCATTTGTTGACGTACTTCCCATCAAGAACGGAAGAATCCTGTGCACTAATGTAGTCTGTTATTGGTTTTTTTACGTGTTTTCTTAACAATCCATGTTCCTAAAGATGACTGAAATGTGATAAGTTCAGTTGTCGAGTATAACCGCAAAAATTTGTGGAGGCTGTCTCCTGCTCCCCTCACGGAAGAATGACCTCCAAACCCTCTGTTCCTTTCTACAGATGTTCTGATGAAACCACGTTAATTAAAGATTTGTCAACCAGTCTTCTATGATATATGTTTTGTAAACTGCTTAAGTCTTTAAATAAAAACCACATAAAACAGCAATTTCTAGTTCAAAAAGTGAGCCAACATCTACTGACATGTAAGAAAGGAAATAAGGTTCTGTATTTCTGCATATTGGGTCATTGTCTCACCACTGCTTAAATGGATGGCAGTATCACCGTCAAAAAGACTGGCCATTGGCTATTTCTAAGTAACAGCTTTTCTACCAATAAAAAAAAAAAAAGAAGAGGATACTGATTATCTAGATTGATATTCCTAATAAATGCCAATAAGACACATTTGGAGTGAAGTTATTCAGGAAAATACCTATTAACAACTGATTTTTTTTCCTAAGTTAAGACCTCAGAATTGAGGCTATTAACAGTGGAGGTCATGCTTGAAGACAATTCTATGAAGAGATATCATGAAATTTTAATCACGGAGCAGATCTAGTCTAAAACATAAGTAATTCCACTAAAATAATGACATTATACCTACATTAAATTGTGTCTAAATGGGGCAATGGTCAGACCCTTAATCTGGTGATGGAAGATCTTTCTCTCCGCTGGAGATTAGTGGCATTTCTGTTACATTCAAGTTGCTTCTAGAGTAACATTCTCTGGTGAAGCTGTGGGAGTGTTTGTTACAGCAACAAGTGTTAATGTCATAAATTATAAGCTACTGATATCTGAAAATTCAAGATATATTTTCAACAAAAGCAGAGATCAAATGTATGAAATGGTTTAGTCATATTTAAGGGGCGGGTGGCAGGGGGAAGCTTGCTACATGACTCTTTCTGCATCATGTGAGCTTTGGTCTAAAAGCACCTATCTGAGTTTTTCAAAGAAGTTGCCCCTGTGAACATCTCTTCTCAAGGAAATTGAATGCATCTTCCACATTTTTTGGCAAACAGACCACTCCAAGGCAATGCTGAGAGACAAGACCTTACTGAGTTTCTTAACAACAAGAAGCCAGGGATCTTCGAGACAGCAGTATCTGTGACTTTTCTACAAAAAGGACAGTGGCAATATCCAAATAAGACCCAGAGGGGGGAAATACAGTGATATATGCAAGCCAGCATTCATCTGAAGAAAGGAAAAAAGGAAAAGTGACTGAGCTGTAGGGCTCTGATGAACTCAGAAGAAATAAAAAGCAAAATAAATAATAAAATAAAATAATAAAATAAAATAACATTTAAAAATCAAATTAATATTCTATCAGTATTCAAACAATAATGATAAGACATCCAAATCCATGATCAGACCTGTCCATATCCTTGAAACATGAAACTGCTTTCGTGAGCCAGAAAAATGCCACACAGTCTTCGCTAACATAACAGCCATTAATTATTATTGCAGGTGTGTTCAGGGTGAACAAAAGTTACCGCTTTCGTAGACACAAGTATGCTGCATCCATCTCATTCCCTTCTGTTTAGGAAGGTTAGAAAAGAAAAAATACACAGACTTTCACTTACTTCCCCCACCCCCAAACTGCTGTATTATAAGAAGCTGCATCTGATCAGTCATGTCATACTCTGAAACATGGCAAGATGGTCAATGCAATCCAGTGTGCATTGACCATCCAGTGGTCAATGGATGGTCATTGGATGAATGAACCAGCCAAAGGATAAATATAAACTGCCTGGGACCACTAAAAATTAATGGGAAAATCAACCACTAAAGAAACAATCATTGTCAGAAAAAAAAAGGAAATCCGATGTGTTTTTAAAAAGTGTTGCCAGTTTTCAAGGGATGGAAAAGACAATAAACTAGTTTATCCATCACAGGGTGAAAACCGAGTGTAAGGTCACTGTGTTGTTCCCGTAACTAGGACCAGAATGTGTGAATAAGGTCATAGGGCACTCCTATATAGTGAAAAATCAATGTAATGTTAAAAAAAAGCCTCAGAGCCCAATATACTAGTTATTAAATTACAAAACCCTAGCTTTAGCACCAATATGAAGTCGCAACTCTGTTAAAGAGTGGAAACTGCTAATGGAAAAGATGATGGTCTCCTGACCCAGCTCCCAAATCTTTTCTTCAGATTCCCCCACAAATCTCAGGAATCCCTGTGCGAAATCTGCAGGTGCACAAGGGTACACTGGATATCAGATAATAAAGCCACAATTCCTCTTGAATCCAGCACTTTGACAAGGTGACACTTGCTCTTTTCAAGGCAACCAATCCCTTGTTGACAATCCTGACCTGTATGAAGTGCCTAACTTGTATCCACTCCCTTTAATATCCACGCTATGATACTGGCCCTGAGGGTTTATCCATACATGCTCCTCAGTATGAATTTCGTGTGCCTGTCCTAGATGTGGACTGGCTCCCATTTGTTCCAGCAGTAGGTTTGCCCTGCTGGCAGTCAAACCTCCACACAGCCTTGTGCTCACGCTTCAGCCTCAATGGGCCAGCACAGAGCCTAGGAATAACAGGAGTGAGAAAGCTCACGGATCAGGATAAAGGCAGAGAGATTGCCTACCAATTACCATCTCAGGCAAAACAGGCTAGGCTTGGGAAAGTCAATTTATCGCCAATAAATACATCTATATTTTATTGGTTATTGTGAAGCAGAATAATTAAAAAAAAAAAAGAGAGAAACAAAGATTAAAACATCTTGGGAAAACACCTCTCCTCCCCACATAAGCAGTCTCATCTTCAGTGCTTCACTCCAGACGCCTCTCCTCTCCCCAGTGCTCCTTGAATTGATGCAGGTTACACTCAGTCCTTTCAGCCAGGCAGCAAGCAGTGGGAGCAGGGGGTTGTTATGGTCAGTACAGAGCAGTTTCTCTCTACCACTTCTTCCTCACACTTTTTCTCTGCTCCAGGGCAGCTCCTTGATGGGCTGCAAGGATTTTTTTCCCTGTCATGGCATCTTCTTGTCCTCCTTCCCTCTGTTCTTTCTCACCTCTTTGTCTTGCTGCTTCTCTGTCTGGTACCTGTTACCCTTTAAAAAATATTTTGACTGAGGTGCTATTGGCTTCACTGATGGACTCAGCTGTGTCAGGAAGCAGGTCC
>NW_010417967.1:0-340 GCF_000710305.1 Buceros rhinoceros silvestris | reverse complement strand
TCATCCCCAGAAGCTTCCCATGGAGCCTGTCCCTGCAGCCTCCTGCATGCCCAAAATCAGGGCATCTACACCAAATAAAATCCTGCTCGAAATCTATCATCCTCCAATCACCTTCACACCATGGAAAACTGGCCCTGGCTCAGTCTTTTCTGTTAATGCGTGGGTACAAGAAAGATAAGGACATCCGGGTGCAGCAGAATGCCACGTAGACAAACAGCGAATCTGGTTCTCACCAAAAACCAAGGAGATAATCAAAGTGGGAGCCTCTTTGCCGATGAACTCTTAAGGACCAAGATATTGCAATGCAATGCTGATAATTATTATTTAATTATTTTTATTA
>NW_010417966.1:3642-4894 GCF_000710305.1 Buceros rhinoceros silvestris | reverse complement strand
ACAAGGAAGTTTTAGCCCAAACCGGGACATGGGGTATCCGAGTGAAAGACCCTGTCGAGTTACCACCATGGAGCCATAATGAAAGATTCCACCCTCAAGACTGTCTTGAATAAAAGATCAACTACAAAAAAACCCTGTCCCTCACTTGGAAAATTTGAAGTAGCTACATAAATGCATTTTTTCCATCAGTTCTTTTAAAGTAAACTTCAACTTTAAAAAAACCCCCAAAAACCCCAAACCCACCACAAACTATTAAGTAAAAGAAACTTTAGAACAGAAAGGCTAAAAAATTAAAATGGAATACACATTGGAAGAACCTGCTAGCTATTTTCTTTTGGTTTTCAATGATTGTCTTCCCTTTTCCTATGCTCTTTGGGAAAGCTGTTTCATAAGATTGCAAAAAATATATTTCATGATCAGCATTGATGGTACTGAGAGTGGAAGTATGCATCAGCTTAGAGACCAAAGGTGATACTGGTAAAATCTCACTGGAGTGAGGCAAGGATGTATTTGTGCATAAATACCAACAGCATTTTGTTATTTGGGATTTATTTAGTCACACACAGAATCATCTGGTTGGAAGAGACCATCGAGCCCAACCGTTCCCCCTGCACTGCCAGGGTCCCTAAACCATGTCCCTCAGCACCACATCCACACGTTTTATAAATACCTCCAGGGATGGGGACTCCAGCACTGCCCTGGGCAGCCTGTTCCAATGCTTCACAACCCTCTCTGTAAAGAAATCTTTCCTGATATCCAACCTAAACCTCCCCTGGCGCAACTTGAGGCTGTTTCCTCTCATCTTGTCACTTGGGAGAAGAGACCAACCCTCCCCTCTCTACAGCTTCCTTTCAGGTAGTTGTAAAGAGTGATAAGGTCTCTTCTCAGCCTCCTTCAGGCTAAACAGGTTCCCTCTGCCACTCATCATCAGACTTGTTCCTTAGACCCTTCACAAGCTTCATTGCCCTTCTTTGGACATGCTCCAGCACCTCAATGTCCTTCTTGAAGGGAGGGGCCCAAAACTGGACACAATGCTCAAGGTGTGGCCTCACCAGTGCTGAGTACAGGGGGACAATAACTGCCCTGCTCCTGCTGGCCACACTATTGCTGATAGAAGCCAGGATGACATTGGCCTCCTTGGCCACCTGGGCACACTGCTGGCTCATGTTCAACCAGCTGTCAACCAGCACCCCCAGGTCCTTCTCTGCTGTGCAGCTTTCCAGCCACTCCTCCCCCAGCCTGTAACGCTGCA
>NW_010417966.1:2962-3519 GCF_000710305.1 Buceros rhinoceros silvestris | reverse complement strand
CCCGTTCCCTCTGCAGAGCCTCCCGACCCTTAGGCAGATCAACACACACACCTAACTTAGTATCATTTGCGAATTCACTGAGGCTGCACTCAATCCCCTCATCCAGGTCATTGACAAAGATGCTGAGGAGGACGGGCCCCAATACTGAGCCCCGGGGGACACCACAGGTGACTGGCAGCCAAATGGATTGAACGCCGTTCACCACCATTCTCTGGGCCCTGCCATCCAGCGGAGAGTACACTCATCCAAGCCATAGGCAGCCAGTTTCTCCAGGAGAATGCTGTGGGAAACAGTGTGAAAGGCCTTATTGAAGTCCAAGTAGACAATAACCACAGCTCTTCTCTCATCCATTAAGCAGGTCACCTTGCCACAGGAGGAGATCAAGTTGGTGAAGCTTGACCTGCCCTTCATAAATCCATGCTGACTGGGCCTGATCACCTGGCTGTCCTGTACATGTCTTGTGATGGCTCTCAAGATGATCTGCTCTGTGACTTTTCCTGGCACTGAGGTCAGATTGACAGGCCTGTATTTCCCTGGGTCCTCCTTCCAGCCCTTAC
>NW_010417966.1:0-2728 GCF_000710305.1 Buceros rhinoceros silvestris | reverse complement strand
ACGCGGGGTGGCAGTATGGACAGTCGGAAGATTACGTGCTTACGTGCTTACGTTACAGGAATGCAGTAACCACCCACGATGGGCGAGGCTTAGTGGAGATATATAGCCCTCTGTGTTAATCAATAAAGCGGACATTTTTCATCCTCTGCAGCAGAGAAGTGATCAATGTTTTCCCCTGGCAGAAGAGGCCAGGTGCTAAATATCACAATAAGTTTCCACACTTGTGCACATCTCAGCAATGCAGCAGTTCATTTACTGTTCCCTCGTGGACTATGGCACCTTGCTTCCACTCCCCATCTCTGCCCTCTGCGTCAAGAGGCTGAGCACTCCGTGAGCTGGTCTGACCATTAAAGACTGAGGCAAAGGCGGCATTCGGTACCTCAGCCTTTTCCTCATCCTGGGTCACTGTGTTTCCCCTTGCATCCAGCACAGGATGGAGACTTTCCTTAGCTCTCCTTTTGCTGTTGATGTATTTATAGAAATATTTTTTGTTGTCTCTTACGATGGTGGCCAGACTAAGCTCAAGCTGGGCTTTAGCCTTTCTAATCTTCTGCCTGCACAGCCTCACAAGAACCTTATAGTTTTCTTGAGTGACCTGCCCCTTCTTCCATAGGCCATGGACTGTGATGTTTTCTTTCTGAGCTCCAGCCAGAGCTCTCTTCAGCCAGGCGAGACATCTGCCTCTGTGTCACAGTCTGCCCTCCAGAAGTCCAAGGTGGCAGTTTTACTGAACCCCCTCTGTAATCCTTAAAGAACTGAGAACTCTACCATCTCATGATCCCTGGTTGGTTCCCTCACCAGCTGTGTCAGGAAGTTGTCTTCCACACACTCTAGGAACCTCCTGGACTGCTTCCTCACTGCTGTGTTGTATTTACAGCAGTTATCTGGTAGATTGAAGTCCCCCAACAAGTGGCTGTGATCGTGAGACTTCTCCCAGTTGTTTGTAGAATATTTCATCTACCTCTTCACCCCGGTTGGGTGGCCTAGAGCTGACTCCCACCATGATGTCTGCCTTGTTGGCCTTCCCCCTGATTTTAACCCATAAACACTCTACCCTTTCATCACCACTGTTGAGCTCTAGACAATCAAAACTCTCCCTGACATACAGGGCCACTCCCCTGCCGCTCCCTCCCCGCATGTCTCTCCTGAAGAGGTTGTAGCTGTCCAACGCAACACTCCAGTTGTGTGAGTCATCCCACTGTGTCTCTGTGATGGTCATTTTAATCACACTTTTCCTGCTGCACAGTGGCTTCCAGCTCCCCTGTTTGTTGCCCATGCTGTGGGCATTGCTGCAGATGCACTTCAGCTGGGCTACTGATCCTGTCACCTCTTTTTTGGGGTGGGGGGCAAAAGTCCTAATTCCCACCTGACCATTTCCAGGCACTGCCTTGGTTCCTAGCACACCAGTATCCCTTGCAACTGTACTATCACTGTACTCACTGCCCTCTAATCCTACTGGTGTGGCAGTCCCCAGGAGCCCGCTAGCATCACCGCTTTTTTGGGGTGGGGGGCAAAAGTCCTAATTCCCACCTGACCATTTCCAGGCACTGCCTTGGTTCCTAGCACACCAGTATCCCTTGCGACTGTACTATCAGTGTACTCACTGCCCTCTGATCCTACTGGTGTGGCAGTCCCCAGGAGCTCGCTAGTGCACCGTCCCACTAACGCTGATGTGCAGCTCTCAGGCTTAGCTCCAGCAAACCTGGTTTTATCCCTTTCCCTCTTCAAATCTAGTTCAGAGCCCTGACAGCTCCTGCGCAAGAATCCTCTTCCTCCTTTGAGACAATGTGTAACCTGTCTGATGCCAGGAGGCCTGGTGTGGTGTAAATTAACCCATGGTCAACAAAACCAAAGTCCTGCTGGTGACACCAGGCTCTGAGCCAGGTATTGACCTGGTTGGGCTTCCTGTTTCTTCCCTCATCATTCCCTGCAACTAGAGGGATGGAGGAGAAGAGCACTCGTGCTCCTGAGCCCTTGACCTGTTGTTCTAGGGCCCCAAAGTCTTTCTTGATTGCCCTCGGGGTTCTTGTCAGTAACAGGTGAATAGTCTGTAGGCTGTACAAGAGTTGGAAGCTTCCTCACCACATCTCTAACTCGGGCCCCGGGCAGGCAACAGACTTCCCTGTGCCGTGGGTCAGGTCTGCATATTGGGCCTTCGATTCCCTTCAGAAGGGAGTCACCTATGACAGTGACCCATCGATTTTTCTTTGTAGATGTAGTTTTTAAGCCAGGCTTGGGCTGACTCAGCCCCAGCAACGCTTCCTCCCTTGACGGGTCACCCTTCCCGTTACTGCTTGGCTCCACTTGCAGAGCCTCACTGCTGCTCCTCACGGGCACCCGGGAAGGTGGGGGTGTTGCTGGGGAAACAGCCCTGCTGTGTCCGGCAGGGACTGGTCGCCATCGCCCCCTGTTCTGCCGGTCACTGTGTCCACTCCCACGGAGATGGGACAGGGGCTCCTCCGCGTTGCGCACCTTGGGTGCCTGCCGGGCCTGTCCCGGGAGGGCAGGATGCTGTCGCAGCGGTCGCTCTCTCTGTCTCTCGCCCTCCCGGACACCCCTCCCCGGCTCCCCGGTTAGCCGGGAATGTTGGTAAATGATGGAAAACGCCTTCAGGCGGGAACTGGTCGCCATCGCCCCCTGTTCTGCCGGTCACTGTGTCCACTCCGATGGAGATGGGACAGGGGCTCCTCCACGTTACGCACCTGGGGTGCCTGCCGGGCCTGTCCCG
>NW_010417965.1:97502-116673 GCF_000710305.1 Buceros rhinoceros silvestris | reverse complement strand
TATTTATTTTTATTTATTTTTATTTATTGAAAACAAAATTCCAGTTTTGCACAATTAAATCCCAAATTAGAATTGGCTGTGACTAGCATCGGAAGATTCTCTGCTGCAAAGACAGAGAGGATTCAGAATTTAGTCCTTCCCATGGAAAGGATAAAGGGAGAATTTTCTAATGTATTATTTAACGCTTGTTATGTAGTGCATTAAGCAGTCACTGGGAGGAAAGCTTTTAGAAACCAACAGCCTCTCTGATAGCATTAAATCTTACCTTAGATTTTTGGTGAAGTCAATATTAAGAAAATAAACGAATTAATACATTTCAGTCTAGCCGATTTATAGACACCAATCAAGTTACAATGCTGGACATGGCCAACTGAAAGAGGGGAATAGATTTACCTGAGTGAGGTCTTAATTTAATCAGCTGGCCCCAGAGAGCTGAAGTCAGCAGGCTGGGGTGATATAAGGCAGCGGAGAAACCGTGCCTTTACCGCAGTCGAAAAGGAGGATGACAGTGATGGAGAGGAGACTCGGCAGTGGCAGAACACACCTATTTCCATGATTTATTCTTAATTTACTTTAATGACAGTCTGAAGGTTGTCCATTTTTCTTTAAGTGTCCTCAGAATACTGATACTTTCTAAACGTTTAGAGCGTGCTTTCTCTCCCCTCCTTGCTCCTAGCTGGAGTTGGAATTGAGGAGGGGCTATTTGGCCATAACGAATTTTGAGCGCAGTGTCGGACTGCCCTTTGCCTGCTACGTACCTGGCCAGGCAGCATCCCCTCTCTGCAGTCACCTGTGAGTCAGGTCTCGGAATCACGCGTTCCCCTGGGATTAATGTTGATATTATGGTAAATTGGAGGAATTCATTGCATTTCTTTTACAGCTGACACTGGCAAAAGAACAGTGTGTGCTTTCCCAATATAATAGCTCATTTTTATTAGCAAGTGAGTTTATTGATGGTTGTTCAGAACTACTGACATGCAGACAGTGATCTCAGATTGCATTTACATTGCTGGAATACTTTCCATCTTTCCATTTTCTGCCAGGAACTTGCTTCTGTGATTCAGAGTCTTTATTTTAAGATTGGACTGTTTAATCTGCATTACAAATCTATGCCCTTTGCTTTCTTGTGTGTGCGCGCTGCATTCGTTGGTACCACAAACCCTTTACACTTAAACTTGAACAACTATTAATTTATAAATTCTTCAAGGTAGGAATTTAGGTTTTTTGCCTGGCGCTTGGGTTTGCTTTTACAGACTGACTATAAAATTCCATCATCAGATGAAGAAATAATTTTTAATTTTTTTTTTTCCCCCCTACAATGCCAGTGAGGGGGTTCAAGGGTAGTATGATCTCAGTAATACTTGCAAATAGCTTGGGAACATCAAGATAACTGATAAGACCCTTATCAGTGATTTTCTCATCTAAAAAAATCCTTGTTTTTTTGCAGTAAAGGGCTACCACTACTTTATGAATCTAGTCCTTTATATAAAAGATGCCACAAATTGCCCCAAAATGCATGTGAAAGGACAAAAAAAGCCCCGGTGATATCGTTCCATGCTTTGAAAACAAAATCCTTGTACTCACTAGGAGAAACAATGAAACAAAACTTGAAGCATTTTCTCTTCGTAGCCACATTTTTTGCCCTTCTTGATGAACAAGGCATGTGAGACGCCTGTGTGTTTCCTTGTGTCAGCAATTTTTCTTCCCAGGTTCTCTTACCACATCAAGGGTCAGGTGTTGCTTTAAGGTTAAGGGTAGTGGCAAAGCAGACAGAAATCTGGAAGTCGACTGTTACATGGAGTCAATATGTTCTCCTGTCTCCTCTGGCAGCAACTTGGCAATTTGATGGGCGTTTCACTGGGGCACGTTACAGAACCACTCAATCCTAACATCACATGTTAAAGCAGGAGCTAGTTCCCATCCTAAGTAAAACCGAAGGTACTTTTTGTGAGAGAAATCCAGGTTCTGAGGCCAGCCACTGCAGTGCAGAATACCTGTTGTTCTGCTCAGGCTGTATCTGAGCAGGGCAGTCAGAGAAGGCGTGTGGAGCAAAACCGTAGGTGCTGTGGCCAATGGGTCCAACGGAAACACTGATACAAGTTCCCCAACGCTTTCCATGGATAGGTCAGTTATTCAGACGGGTGTAACGCTCCTGCAATAGACAGAACTTAAAGCTGCTGCTTACAAGATTTGTGATTAATGATACATTTACTTTCATGTTTCCAGATATACTCAAGGACAAGAAAACCCACCCAGAAAACAGGAACGAACCAAAACCGACTGTGCGCAGGATTGATGCCACAACCACCACAAGCACTGTCAAGTCATCCTCCAAACACAGTGTAACTGGAAAGGGGAGCAGTCCAGCCCCAAGCTCTTCACTCGTTATTCTAGCCACGTTAGCAGTTCTGTGGTATTGTCCACTGTAGCTGTGTTGCCTTGCAGCCACCGCGCAAGCGTTTCTGCTCACTGTCATTTATACCTACAGCCTTACCCAACAGAAAACAAAGTTAAATGGCTCTCTAGTTTATGTGGTATGTTAGAATAAATATTATAAACGGTGTGCTGGAGTTGGCAGATGCCAAATGTCATCACGTACAATGTCTCAAGAAGGCCTTTGAGAAAGCCCGCCCAAGATACAGAACGAATGATGACAAGGGGCTGAGTAGCTTAAGTTATGGGGTAAAAATAATTGAAAGCAGAAATTGTGTTATGTGTGTGTTAACTGTTTTTCTCAATTACGTTCTCTGGAATCTGACTGGCTGTCTTTGTTTGTTTAATTTTTCTGTTAAATTGTATGAATGGTCAGTCTTCAAATTCAAGCCACTGCATACTTTATTTTTCTAGTGGACCGCTAACAAGCTGTGTCTGCAGTTGTAAACCATGCTAAAGTGAAGCACTCTCCACCAGCCTGATGAAATGCCTAAGTGGCCGAGAAGATCAAAGCACGTTCTAAACCTCTTTTCACTCTTATTGTTTAGATTATAGGAAGCAACATAAAAGCATATGGTGTGTCTAGTATGTCAGTACGGTTGCCTTAACAATGCAGAAAATTAGAACCACTTTGTTTACTGGGGGATATAGATAGTGAGTTTCCCTGCCCCACAAAATGCCCTTACCAGGTGCTTAAGCATATGCTTAAGGTTTATTGGATGAATGTCCAGCAATGGGAAACACATAAACGTCATAATGTTTTATCCCCTTGAATGCAGCTCTGTACAGAGGAAAAAAGATAATTCAGTTCAAACTTACTTTGCCTATGTGATAAGGAGAAACCGACTTAAATTTCCCATAGAGGTCCCAGAGGTATGAATTCTTGGGAACTCCCATTAGACACTAACTAGATTTTGTGCATTGTGGATCTCTGAAATCAACTCTGTTTCATAAACTGTGTATTATTTAATTCCACCTAATGTTTAAAATTTTGTATCACGGTAGATGTAAATGTAAAACGATCTGAAATCTAGAACGTTCTCTGTTATGCCTCATCTGGATTGCTACCCTAGAAAATGTCAAAATGTGCATTATATTATAAGGGGTTTTTTTAATCGATGATATGTTGATGTGTTTAACTTTTTGGATGAAAAAGTACTATAATAACTCCTAATGGGTTAAGAGTTAATGTGTGTTTTCCAGCAACAGTTTACGGTGCCATTGAAAGTATATATACAAACACAACTGTATGAATACAGTGATTAATATGATAAATATATGAAGCAGTAGACTTGTTATATTTACTACATTTCGTAACTATTACAACAGTTTAATGGCCGTTTTCATGTTGTAGACTATTATTATGTACAGTTTTGTAAGATTTAATGTAAAACAATTGCCTTTTGGTTTTTTGTAAAACATCTCTTTGATATGTGGAGTTACCCAGCCACTGACCTGACTCGAGAGAAGCAGCCTGTGTCTTTACTAATCCACTTCAGGCATTTTATTGGCAGCTTTGATAAGAGCCCGACTCGAGGCAGGTGCTGTGTGCCGGCATTACTGTGGATGTTGTGATACAGAAAGTGGCAATAATACAGAACAAGCATATCATAAGTGAACAAGGACTCGCTACGTTTGTGTGTTCTCAGATGGTATTAGTGAATATGTCTGATTATGTTTGCAAAGGTGGGCTTGAGTTTCGTTTTTAATTTGGGCTCTTAGATCGTATTTACAGACATAAACAGAACCACCAGCACACCCGGCTGCAAAGGCAGTGTCCCTGCAGCAGCAGCAGACAAGGTTTCTAAAAGATAATTGAATTTTAATGTTGAAAAAGGAGATAAAATGGAAAAGATACTAATACTGACGGGAAATATTTTGTATTTGAATTCTGATTTTTCCAAGTGGGATGGATGTTAAGCAGTGCTTTCCAGTTGTATCAGTGTCACTCAGTTTTCCCTGAAGTACTAGAATGGCTCTCCTGGGTTTTCCAGGGTTTGTGAGCTGCACCAGCCTCCTGACCCGTGATTCTCTTCATTTTCAGTGCCCTGTGGAAAGGTTCCTTTTTACCTGAGGAGGTGTGCAAGCCCTGTCGCTTGTACAGCTGGAAGGACACCGTAATTCCGTGCAGCGTTAAAGGACCGGTGGTGACTGCTGCCATTAGACGGGTTGGTTTCGCTGCACACCCAGAAGTGTCCATCAGGTGCCAGTGCTTACGCCAGCTCCTCAGGTAACACCAACCACTGGCGCTTCGCTGAAGCAATTCTTATCTGTTGCTTGTGAAGCTGACCCCCAGTTTAGACTTCTCACGCTTAAGCATGCTATGCCTGGTAGTCGGCTGTAGCAGAGGGCGTTCCAGAAGCCCTGCAGCAGGTGTGGATAGAACAACTCACCCAGGGCATTATTGTTGTTGTTGAACGTCATCATCTTGCTAACAGAAACCTTGAAAAATCAGGGGTTGGAATTTTGGGTTTGGTTGGCAAATATTTGTATGATGTAGCATTCATCTCCTAAGTGAAACAAGACAAATCTGTAACAAAACCTAGAACAAGTTCAAACCATAGGGTGAGACAGAATCACTTCACTGGATTCAACCAAGATTTTAATAGACACGATGTTACGGGTTGAGGGCCCAAACCGGGACACACGATTTGTTACGGAGCGAGGGAAGAGACTTCCGAGGACTCCACACCCATTAACACATTTCACACTAATTACTGGTAAAACCAGCATGAAATATGTTCAGAATGTGCATCAAAAATGGTGCAGCTTTAAAGAGCAATGCAGTATATTTTTACTGATGACCTTTTTTCCTCAGAATCAGTTACGTGTTAAAAAAAGTGTTCTCCAACAAACAACAGATCTGTACCAGCAAAGGCCAAACCAGCTGTGTCAGACGTAGGAAGTGTTTCTTTTCAGATTAATAAGATACCTATTTTACAAAATCTGATTTTCTTATCCAGGACACTGTAATTACATGTAATTACGAAGGTCTAAAGTTCAAAATACTTCAGAATTGTTTACGTAAAATAAGGCACCAGGCGAAGAGCATTGCCGTAGCTTTGCCGAATGGTTATGAGTTGTATTTAGCCACTGCTTTTTCAATGTTTATTGGTTTGCGCTGACTTTCTTTTAATATTTTGCTGCACCAGCGGTTGTGAATGCCAGTGTTGGAAAGTACATACTGTCATACATTTGTGAGTAAAATCAGTCTGTAATTTTCTGTCATAGTGATGCAGGCTTCTTACCGAATAAGACAAAATTGCCGCAGGCATGCAGTCAGTTCTTAGGGTTTTCACCGCTATTTGGGTTCCACTTACACCAGGTTCATGAGTCACAAGTCCCCTTCCTGCCTGTGAAAGCATCAGCGTGAACATGAGTGGACAAAAGCAAAAGAGCTGCTGTGAGCCAGTGTGTGGCAACCTGCAGCTGCCTTTTCTGAGCGTTCCCAGCTCATTTTCAAGCAGCTTTTACACCTCTCCCAATCAACACATGGAGACTGGCCAGGCGTGGAGCAGCAGACATCTAGAAAGAGTTACTTTTTCAGGCTACTTCAGATACCTGCTGTGAATTGCACTTTTTTTTTTTTTTTTTGCAGTTTAGGTGCTTTATGGAATCCAGCCTCTCATTTTCAACCTTGCACTTTTTGCCTGGCTTCTGTATTGCCAGCGTGATGCCCTGTCTTCTAGTGCACCAGCTGCTTTGTCATTGCGTGGGAAGTTGCGATTCTGATCTCTCACTCAGTAATGAACCTTCTGAGATACAAATACCTATCAGAGCCTGGTAAGGGTAACACAAATAATGTCCAGCTGCATTGACTTCAGAGCTGTGTACGGGTAATCCGATCTGTAATAGATCCCTGTTTTCTGTTGGTACCAAGACTGCAAGGTGTATCATCATTTTAAATCTGACCCTCTAATCCCGTAAGGGTCTTCTCAATATTGTCCTAATGGATGTTGTGCACAGACTTCATTTAAATGGTAGATGAGCCTTTTTGCCTGGGTTTACTGAGCCATTCTGATTCAGTACTGCACACAATTAGCTTTAAGCAAGATCTATTCAGGTGAAAGGAATTGAAACACACATTAAAGTGAGACACAGAGTGGGACCAAAATCCAGAAGGTCCCAATGTTCCTTAATTTGACTGTTCATGTTAAACAGATTGAAGATTTAGCTGAAAGTTTTCACAACTAGCAAGGCCTTGAAAATCAGTAAGGAGACTACCCATTTTTTAAGTGGGAATTAATTGATTAACGTGCTTTCCTCATGTCTCTGCACAAGTTTAGGTCTGTAGAAATAGGAGTCATTCACTAAAATGTGTCCTGCACATGGAGCATCACAGCCTTGTGAGTGCTTAATGTTACAACTAGCCAAAAGCACGAGGCATTTCACTGCTCACAGTGCTTCTTGTAATGACTTACAGCATGTGCGTTAATGAAAAGTGGAACACCTGACAGTCGTGTCAGTCTAAAATAACATGATAATGTCATCTTCCCATTGCCTCAGAAGTCCAGAATTACTTCCAGTACTGAATTCTCTTCTCGTTTCCACTGTCACTCTCTAAATTACTACATTTGAGTTGTAGGAAATATTAAGCCACCAAAAAAATAAATACTGGCTAAGAGATTGTGATACATAGAGAGCTAATAAGCTCAGAAAAAGTCCCTTGCATTTAAAACAGAAAATATTCTTAGGTAAGAAATCCCTGCTGGACTAGAACAATTTTTCAAGTCCCTTTCCCCTTTCTTGATTCGTCACCATCCCCTTCCACCTGCAGACAGTGCGGTGTGAAGCCTGCATGCAGGAGGCTGGGGCGTGGAATCCAGGAAAGTGAATTAAAACTGTTGCTGCGTGGTGACATTTCCAAGTGTCTCGCCTCAAGTGGGCCTCCTTTTGCTGGGGACGAGGGGTGCATTCAAATGGCACGTGCGTTTGCTTCAGAGCTTGGTGATCAGCCACAGTTGCTGCAGCTCTCAGAAAAGGCTGCTGGACGCGGACGGTGAGGCAATGTTTTTGTCATTGAGATCAAACTCAGTCCTTAAAATAAACTGGTTTAGACTTTCTGGTTATTATCAACACAACAATGATTTCCCCATAGGAAAATCGTATAATACCCTTTCAAGAGAAAGGCACGTAAAAGAGAGGCTACTGATGCTTTCGTGAGATGCATGAAGTACTTAATTAAATAGCCAGCAACCACCACAGCACGGATCTTTTTCTGTTTCTGTGCAGAAAATATTAATACTACCTTGCAAAATTATGCAGTTTGCACTTAATCATTTCAATTAATCTTCAGTAAATCACCCAGTGCTTTGTAATTATAATATTTGCAGCTAATATAGTGCCATCCTAAAAATCATTTGTTGCATAATATAAGCAATTAACATTTATTCCATTTTTTTCTGTTGCAAGGGGATATATAAATTATCCTCAGTGGCCTTTCTGTGTACCTAATTAGCACCTGTATGAATTATTCTACAGGCTATGGACATTTCATCTGAAAAATAAACGTGTTGCTAATTTTGTGAACTCCTTGCAAATACACAGTTGTAAAAAATCCTTTTCAGGGGAATATGAAACCATGTTTTCCTATGTCTTCAGGCATTATGAGCTAGGATACGCTTTTAGGCTATTGTGCCTAGAATAGGTACTGACATTTTAAAGGCAGTTAAAATGGAAATAGTCAGATATCTCTTTCCCGTAATTAAGTGCAGCATCCCAGAGTTGTAGCCTGGTTTACTGAGTAATGAAAGAGGAAAGCAATAAGAAATCAAGACTATAGATCCTGGAGTAGCTTTTGCATGTCTGTAGATGCGTATAGAGTTAGGAATTTTTACTGATCAGAGGCTGCCAAAAGCATTGCCATGCTGGATGCTGTGTTAAAGTTGTGGAAATTAAATCAGATTGTCTCAATGTTGTAAATGCGCTTCTAGATAAATAGTAACTTTTTACTTAAATGCACAGTATATCAAGTGAGATCGTTAGATCTTTCTAATCAGGAGAAGTGAAGAAAACTTGCTAACAAGAATGCCAATATCAGCTCTTTACAACCTCTACACGTACAAATTGGGGCATCAGAAACGGACTGGAGACTTTTCCGGGGGTGTGAGTTGCTGCGGCAGACCCTCAGCTCCTATAAATCAGCACAGCTCCTGTGACTTCGATTTAACTGTGAAAATGGACCCCAGCATAGTGTCCAGCCCAAGAATAGGAATTCCCTCCCCTCTTCTTGCAATTGCAGAGGGTGACTGCAGTGATTGCAAAATCTGCATGACGGTGTTACATTGCCCAGGCCACTGATTAGATCTGGTCTTTGTGCCTGAAAAGATCATCTGTAATGCAGGGGATGCTGTAAGCCTTCTGGCATTTTGCTTTCCCAGGGGCAGGTAGGGGCCTTTTCCAGAAGCAGCTGGTATGACTTGGGGCTACGAGTGGATGTTCACCCTGTGAGTAGCTCCTAGGGTAGAAAATCTTTCTCAGAGAACTGATACAGATCAGGCCTTGAGGCAGATCAGATCTGCTGTTTCTGTTTCATGTTAAAACGTAGCGTCCGGGTCTTTAACTGGCCTCAGTGGTGAGAAGTGATTGTGGCTTTGATGTTTTCGGAGTTTTAGCAGCAGAGAAGGCAAGGAGACGTATTCTGCTTCAGCCGAAGCTTGTGTACCTTTGCCTTCTGTTTCAGAGAAAACTACCTGTGAGTTTCCAGATAAGCAGTGACAAATCTGTGATTTACCATAGCCTGATGTTCTTCTATGGGGAAGAAATGAACTTTCCTTCAAACGGAAACAAAAAGGCTCTTTATTTTTATTTTATATGATGCTAAACATCTGACTTGGAAGGAAACCAAAACAGTGTGTCGGTTCTCAGAAAGGTGTAGATTCCCCTGAGTGAGGCTGGTCTAGGTGCACGTGGTGATAACCCTGTCAGAGTCTGTCTGCCTGTCATGAAAAAGGATGTCCACCCCCTGGCTCCCTTTTGAGGCTTGAGAAAAGCCACAGTTTATGGCTCAAAGATTGTTAATAGGCAAAAGTTGTAGTCAGGTCCAAAAAGCAGTGAAGGAAGCCATGAGACTGGTAGTCTCAGTGAAAAATAAGAAAATTAATTTAACTGACGTATTTGACCATTTGCATTAGGGGTGAAGACAGTTGAAGCCTTCACCCAAAACACTGCGGTTGCACGTGGGAGCAGGCTAATGCAGCGGCAATCCCATATAAAAGGTTTATTGTCTCCCACGTATTATTTGGGGCTGCGTTAGAACACAAATGGAAGCCCTTCCACTAAACCTCGCGTAGCGCAACTGCTTCCTGCACGTTGGTACCAGAGCTAATACAGTAGGAATGGCTACAGCACACTGGGGTAGAAGTTGTAGTAAAAGATGTGCTGTGTCATTTAGCTTTTTAAATAATTAGTGTATGGCCTCCTAGTCTTTTTTTAGTTCATTTTATTTTACAGGAATTAATAGGCCACTTGCATTTGTATTTTACATTAGTTGCATCATGGGTATTTTAAGTTCCAAAATAGATTGGTTTTGCCCTAAGCTGAATTCAAGCTCTAATAATTCTTTCTATTTCCTACGCATGTGTCTTATTTGCAGTATATCTGCTTATATTTTTATTGAATAAATTTGCTAGTATTTTTCAGTTTGTATTCAGCAAATATTGAGTATGATAAAGGCAATTTTAAAACGCAGTCTGAAAACAAGATCTTAAAAGAAGAACAAGGCCACTTTGAAAAGTTAAACTGTGTTTTGTAAAGGACAGTGACCTATGAATCGGAATAAAAATCAATAATCCACAGCAGGAAATTGTTGTTGTCTATTAGAATTTTGGGGTTTTTTTCTGAGTTTTTTTTATCATCTTTACAAAGTTATGTAGGTTACAAAGCTGATAAATTCTTATATACAAATATTTTTATCTGTTCAGATGATGCTTTGGAGGAAGCACGCAGACCTTGAGAACTGCTGATGAACTCTTTAATATTTTGGTCATAGTCTGGCAAAGAAAGGTCTGTTTCTTCAGCACAGAACGACTTTCTTGCTCTTTTCTTTCTGCAATAAATAGAGCAATATGTAAAGGTGCCTACCTGCTCTTCTGGGAGCTCTTAATATTATCAAAGAGACACGATACTTGCAGCGGTCTCCTGGGTAAATGCCAGCATACCTGCACACAACAGGTAGGGCTTTTTCATCAGTAAAATCCTCCATAACCGATCAGATCCATTGACCAGGGTCTCGCAGTAACTGTGTGTCGTATGAAAAGCCTTGCCTCTGGTTTTGATTAGGATCGCATTACCCTTCTGTCTTCATACAGGCCAGGTCACCAGAAAAAGGAACTCCCTGCTGTTAGCCTAGTGTTTTCATCGCTTGTCAGTTAGGAACTTCGTAGCTCCTCTTTTAAGGGGAAAAAACCCAAATTCGGTGTTTTTCCATCAGGTGCTGATTATTGTAGTTGTGCCTCTCCCGTTTCCTGAAGTGACACCGGAGAGACCTTTGCACTTACAAGCGTTCATTAAAGCTAGTTTTCATGAGCTTCTCTTCACTGCTCTCTCAAAACAGCTGGTGTTTTCCTGCCTAGAAGGTGGTTGAAAGACAGCTGTTTTATCTCTTTTATTTCCTGTTTTGGTACTATGTAGGAGCTCCTCCTTTAGGATTTGAGTGGTGCCTTCTAAAGCATCCATGATTCCAGCTTTCCTCGATTTCTTCCAAAATGCTTCCTATTTGAGGTCTGGGAATTACATACGTCTCATCTCACCGTCTTTGAAGAGTGCTTTTTGCTAATATATTCGGTGTTGACCCAGCTCCAAAGATAATAGCCAACAGCTCTTCTCTGCTGATGCTAGAGGAATGCTCATTCTCTGAAGTGCTGCCTTATAAAAGCCTTTTAAGTTTAAGGATTTCACATTCATCCTCTAATTAAGCAGGTGTCTGAATCTGTGAAGTGGCTTCATTCTGAAATCCAACCTGCCTCCACTTCAAAGGAGGTTGTTTGTTTTCCCAAAGATGTTTTTAAAAGAGCTTCTTTGACGGTTCAGATGTGTAGGGTTATTTAAAGGCTTTGCCTCTCACCTGATTCAGTACTTACTTTCCAAAAATACACAGAATGCATCAGATCTCATGAGATGCCTCAAGGACATTCCTTAACAGTGGTGCTGGAGTTCATTTGACTGAAGATCTTTACTTTCATTGAGTCCCTAGCCCTTCTGCTAGCCTAATGACGGAAGGGGTTCCAACAGCATACGATCGATCTGATGTTTCTCCCATCAGAAATCCAAATCTTTCCTTGTACTTTTCTTTATTATTGGTGGTGGTGGTGGTGGTTGGTTGGTTTTGGTTTTAAGCAATATGTCAGTTTGGCTCTGAAACATGTCTAGAATGTCGTGCCCAAACACTGGAAAAAAGAGTGGATTCAGCCTGTCTTGTTCCAGGGGTTCCAAACACAGCCACTGACTTACCAGAAGGATGGTTTTTCTTATGATGTGACACTGAGAGAGGCAGCGTGACTTTAGTGTAGGAAGTCTTCCTACACTTCAGCTTTACATCTGAAAATAAACAGTCTGGTTTTGGAAAGAACACTTGTGAGATCATTATTAACTCAGGAACTCGGCAGTAACTACTGCCATCCTAAAAGAGCAAACTGAAAATACTCCTGCTTGTATAGGAAAAAGACAGGTTTTATTTGCATTTATTATGTCCTCAAGAAGATTCAGAGTTAACTTTAGAAGAAAGAAGGAATTCCAAAAGCAACAGAAACCCGTGTCCTACACCTACAGGTTTATGTCCTACAACCACAGAGTACAACTTTCCCATCTTGTGTGTTTGCGAGACAACAACGTATGGATGAAAGGAATTTGCCTGAGCGAGCAGGCAGAGATCACACCAGATGTGTGAGCCCTGTTCGCTCACAGTGGCTACTCGGTATTTACTGGAGGACTTTAGGCTCTGCAGTCACTGGTCCAAGGTGACACCTAGAACTTGAAAACCTCCCCAGAGAAGAGAGAAAACTGATTCCTTGTGGGGTGGCCTCCCATGGTCCCACAGGTATTATTCTTTCTCATTCCCAGGGAGGGGGTGAAGGGTGCAGTTGCCTCTCAGCCGTGGGGATCGCGGTGGGTCCTGCAGCATGCTGTCATGCCCTTTCTCAAGGCACAGGCAGACATTAGGGACAATCCTCAGGCAGCCCACAGGGCATGAAAGAAGGGAGAGAGGTTTACGCTGATCTTTCTCCACCCAGGAGCAAAAAGGGATGAATTAGGCCTGAATTAACCCTTTCAAAAGAAGGCCTTTTTTTCATAAGACCCATATTTGTTGATTCAGGCAAGTGCTGGGGCAGTGGGACTCTGCTCTCTTTATTGTATTGCACAAACTGTTACGGTGTCTGGTCCTGTTTTCTCAGACAGAAGTGAGCAGACTTTCCCAGCAAAACCAATACTTTTCATTACAGAGTAACTTGGTCTGCAGAACTAGAAAGTATCCTGGCCCTGCTGGGTCTAAAGTGTGCATTTCCTCAGATCTTCCAGCAGTTGGAAGCTGCTAAGAGTGGCAGTGGGTTTGCTTTTCCCTGGAGAGCATCCATGCTACCCACGCACCTGGAACACACGCGGCTGTGCTTCTCCAATGCGTTCAGCTTGCGGTCACCACCTATGAATTGTCTTTCTCCGTTTCACCTTAAAAGGAATGTAAAGTTCTTGAGACACATTTAGTGCATCAATTTCCTCAGGGCATTTCTTTAATTTAAGGAAAGGTACAGAGACTCCAATTAACCTCAGATGAAGAGACCCATAGTTCACTGTCTGTCTGGGAAAATGAACCTCAGGGAACAGAGCTCTTATATTGCAAGTGCATGTCAGGACCACAATCAGAATGCGTGTTTTTGGCTCCTACTCTGACATGTAATCTATGTGTTTGTTCACAGTGTGAACAAACAAGTTCATTAAGATCCCAGAGCCTTAGTTGGTTTGGGTTTTTTTTTTTTTTTAGCTTGTGAAGAAGAAATGGGTGAAATCTGAAAAAAAATCAACACAAATTAAGAATACCAGCGTGTGCTAACCACGGTGTGGTAACTACCCTGACCTTTCCTTACAGGCAGAACAGGAGTTCTCCGAAGTAACTGCACTGGTAAATGCTGGCTTTCTAATGCTACTCATGTGTTTATGTTCATACCAACAGATATGCAGGTGACGAAGGGTAGCGGCTTATTTTGTCTGAACAGAAAATCAAAAGCACTGGTATTTGTACAGAGCAAAATGAACTTTCTCCTCTTTGATGCTGCCTGTGAACTCCTGATCATTCCTCCCTGGGCAAAGCTTGTTCATCTAACAGACTCCAAAGGGATGGTTCACACAGCAGATTCCAAAGGGGAGAACGTGCTTCCTTGCCACTAAAAAACCAGAGATGTGTCTCTCAGTGAAAGAGCTGAAGACACACCTCAGCCTCCCTTGGTATGCATTTCTGGGGACATCTCTGGCTCCTAGGACAGCAGGGGGCTGTGGATTCTCACAGAGCGTAAGACAAGAGGGAGTTGCTGTTGTCATGCCTGAAAAAGGACCGAGGAGTAACTTGTGGCCATGATTTAAACAGCTAAAAGAGCAAACCAGTGTGAAACATTTCATACCGGCCAGCTACGGTGGACCCTCACCCATGGATGCCTAAGCTTGTAGTCCCCAGCATATCTAGGACTTGCTGTAGGGAACGGGAAAGAAAGATTATTTCTCTAGCGTTTCTGGGAGCCAGAAGGACATGGAGCTGCAGAAAACTTAATAGTGGCTGAGTTACAGACTCTGGGTTAGATATAAGAGGGCTTAATTCATTGCTTATTGAGAACAAAGCAAGGCAGTGATTTAATAAATGACTTTAAGGTGCTTCACTTGAGTGATGGTATAAGACAGTACTTTGTGTTTTCACATGAGCAAAGGTCATTGAACTGTCAGTCCTCATTACTTGAGCAAATGTTCTTTTGAGAACTCCCAAACGGCTTCACGGTACGTGGAAATGAGTACGTGTCTTTAATGGTTATCTTCAAAAATCAATAAGCATAAAGTTTAGAAAGAAGGCAAATCAGTAAATGGAAGGAATCTTAATTAAAGAGATGTGAAAAAATAAGAGCTAAAAAGAAAGAAAAAAAAAGCATTACCCAGAGTTACCTCCTTACCCCATGAGAGAAGAGTTACGCATTACAATTCCTGAGTGGCCTGGTGGTTCATCTCGGTCTAAAATAATGTATCCTGGGAAAGAAAACGGGAAAGATGAAAGATACGGAAAAAAATACAAAAATCCTGTAAAGTCGTAAAGGAGAAGAATGGAATCAGTCATGCAAAGGGTTCATTTCACCTACCTCTAGGACTTAAATTCACGCCCTGAATTTGCTGTGACCATGGATGTGGAGTCCCCCAAATAAATACACATCTCTGTACCTCCGTGCGCAGTGCACACGCTGTCCGTGCTTTTTCCTGAACCACAGCAAGACCCCAGCCTGCTTTTGGTACCCCTTTGTGAACATTTCCATTTACCATGCTGAACTGCCTGGCTGTTTTCAGTCATGCTCCTAGATCCAAGCTGTCTCCCAGAAAATGTTTTTTTTTTTTTGTTCTTGTATTCAAAGTTAGAATAACAGCAGATACTCAGTAACCTTTTGCATGCTATTTACTAATTGTTGTATCCTTCTAATAGCCTCTCTTTAAAATAATCACTCTGGATCTTTTTTCAGCTCTCTACTAAGAGGAGTTTCCCTCCTGTCTCTTATCATTATTTAGCACCTGTCTTTGAACTCTGGTATCTGCTCTACCTTTTCTTTTCCTTCTTAATGGGAGATCTAGGAATGAACAAAGTCTTTTAGGAGGGAGAGCACTACCGGCTTTTCATGGTGGTCTCCATCCAGGCCCTTAAGCAGGGTCCTAGAGCGCGTACACAGCGAGTGTAAGGCAGGGGAAATATTCCTTCTACTAAGCAACAAGAATAAGAGAAGTGGGGTTTTCCCTCCCAGTTTTAAGCTCTCATTGAAATTAATAAACACCAAATTCCAAGTTTTTTTTTTTTTCCCCGCCTTAGCCTCTCTAACTATCTTGGAGGGAAGAGCAGAAGGAAAAAAAATGAGGAAGAACAGCAGATCATAGTAACAGAAGAAAGCAATCAAACTGCACAAAGTCATCTTTATTCATTTGTTTGTCCTGGTAGGGAAAAAATTAGGTTTGGGCTGAGTAAATTAAACAGCAAGTTGTAAAATGTCATTCATGGAGCAAAACAGGTTATACTCTGATACTGGGGAAGAGTCATGGTTACAGTACAAAAGCATTCTCAGATTCTACTCCTGTTATTGCCACTTTATATTATTACGTGTGAAGGAAGATTCACAACCTGACAGGAAAATGCAGAATACTCAGAAAAAATATGAATTGGATTCTTTGTCTGTGTTATTACAGGGTACATAGTTTCTCTGAAGACTACTGAGTATTGGGTTTGGTCCTGTGTTAGGCTTCGCCTTTCTTTCTTACAAATTATACAGAGGAACAAATGTATTATACCACTCAGAGGGAGTTGAGAGTACACTTAACTCATAAGCTCAGGCAGAGGCTTTAGTTTTTCTTTAACCCATGTTTTATTGTATAAAGAACACCTGAAAATGACCGTGTTTTCACCAAAGAGAGCCTATCCATGGGAAACTGAAAAGTGATGCCGGATGGAGCTTATGGCCTTTGTGGATGATGACTAATTGATCAATGAAAAAAACAGATTACACAGTCCTTCGGTTAATGAGTAAGTGGGGTTTTTTTTCCTGTCTGGGACCTAACGAGAGAAGGATCCCCAGGAGTCATCTGCTAGGGAAGAAACGAGCGGCATATAGAGTATAATGATGTGAATTCAATACCCACCCAATTTATTTTAAAATACATCTGTGCACATCCTTTGAAGATATCCTCTGGAAGAAATTCCTTTGTAACCTGTCATGTTCCACTGGGGTTGGCAAACATCTGCGTGTGCAGCAGGGGAGAAGCTGGGGGGATTTATTTTATCAGGTTTTCGTTAGTGAGGTTTAACCTTTCTTAGAGTCTTTCAGCTTCCCTTCCTCTTCTGATGGCTTCCCTCAGACATTTCCCTTTTTAAGCAGCTCTACTGTGTGCAAACGTCCACACTGGACTTAGATATTTAATTCAAGCTATTTATAGTGAGGGTTATTCTGATGCCAGAGAGCTGGACCAAGCGCACTTCTGCATTAAGGCAGATGCATGTACACTAACCCCTTTCGTCTTGCTTCCCATCTCTCTCCAGATGCACTAATGAACAGTCATTGGCAATGTGAAAACTAAATATTATTGGTTTCTCTTTTGCTCCATCAGCAATAAACCATCTTGTTTGCTACCAAAAGGCAGTGATACCCCCTGTAAAGAGGTTGCAAACCCCAGCAACTGTTGAGTTGATTTATTCACAGATTGGAATGAAATAATTTATTTGGAAGTAACTTACTGGACAGCTGCATCACGTGGCATTTTACTTCTTCCAAGAGGAGATGGGAGATGGTGAACATAGAGAAAGTGTCCAAGACAGCAGGCAGTAGCAAAAAGACTGAACAAAGGTAACAAAAAACACGGGGAAAAGGAAGGTTGGCTGAGGAAACAGGAGCGAAAAGTGATAGTGGAAAAATACGTGGTAAACTGCCTGATTTCCAGGACTAGGCCTGCTGAGTTCTTTCCACACAAAATCTCACAAAAACATCAATAAAGACTGGAATAATTAAAAGGACCTTATATAGAGCAGGTATACAGACCTTACTGATGCTTGACAGAACTAAGGTTTACGTCTGCTATGTACAAAAAAACACATTTGGAGAGTTTGGCCACCTTGGGATGATCTCTTGTGGCCCTTTTATTTGAGTGACTGTCAACTGGAGAAGAAAAAGGTTGGCTTTAATGACAGGTTGGGGCTCAAATGTGTATTAGGAAACACAGACCCCAAAAGGGAAACACCCTCCAAAAAGGTTGCCTGTCCCTAACGCACAGGTGCCTGGTTTGGACCTTACATGGAAATTTCCTTGCAAAGCTGGACCTCTCTTGTAGCTACTAAGGACAGTGCAACTGCCATGGAGAAGCAACTCAGTTGAAAGGAAGTATGTGTACATAAGAGCCAACAGAAAAGTGAACACTGAAGAAATTAAGAGAGATCACAGCAAAAGAGGGAAAATGCACTTAACGATAAAAAACAAGGCAAACCAAAAGCAGCAAGTAAGTTTTCCCTGCCGCGGTACTGCAGAGATTTCAGGCAAGTAATTTCCTTAGAGTATTTCATGAACGATATGCTTTGATTTTGTGGCTCCTTGAAGGATTACGATCCTTCTATGAACTGAAGGTATCTCAGAGGACAGGCACACCCCCCTTCAGGAGCCCAGTGTTGCGCGTGTTTCTGGACGGGTGTCTCCATGGAAGGGAAGGCTTTTCCTCCAAAACCTGGACCTGGTCGGTACATGGAGGGAGAGGCCATGGCGAGTGCTGTCTCTGCATGGTGGCTGACCCCAGGGGACAGATGTGGGGCCAGACACAGCGTGGGTATGTGGGCCCGGGGCTCTCCAGCCCTCTCACGAGGAGCTGGGCTGGTGCCTTTGTGGGGCAGCCGTGTCCCCATCTCAGGGGGGCAGATCACGGCCGTAAGCTCAGCTCCACCACCCCACAATGCACCCTGCATGAGGCTCCCGTGACTGTGGCAGGAGGCTGGGGGGGACACAGCCTCATGGAGCGAGGGCGAGGAAGGCCTCAGGGCTGCCAGCACCTGGCGCTCATCCCCTCCCCTGCAGCTGCTTCCCTGCTAATTGGTGCTCACCTGCAGCTCGCTGGGTAAATGGCACAGATGTCCCCCTCGCCCTTCCCCCGGTGCAGGGCTGCTGTGGGTGCTCTCCGGGAGCACGTGGAGGTGGGCGAGCAGGGAGGACCTCGGGGGCTTCTGGCAGCAGCGTGGGGCAGGTGCCAGGGAGGGGAGCAGCCCCCTCTGCCTTGCAGTGGGGTGGGGAGGGCAAAGCAGGGGCAGTGGGGAGCCTGCCTCACCTTCCCTTGCCTCGCCTTCTGCCCCAGGAGCTGCAGCCTGGAGATCTCAGCTGGCTGCTCCAGCCTCACCTGGCTGAGAGGGCACGATGAAGATGCCCCCCATGGACAGCACAAGGTGAGCGACGGCAGGAAGGCGGGGGGAGGCTGGCTGGGCTCTGCAGGCTCCTGCTGGGTACCTGTGGGCTGAGGGCAGGGCTGGTGGAGGGTCTGCGCTGCACCTCCCTCCAGTCAGGGACCTCTGTACCCTCTGGGTGGTTTGTCGTTGGCTGGTTTTGGTTGTTTAATTTGTTTTTCCCTATCCTTATGGCTTTTTCCAGTCAGAGCCTGGCTTGGTGGGGTGAGGGCAGAGCTGGGCTCCCGCAGCTGGCAGTGACCATGGAGGTTGTGTTTTGGACCAGGACATTCCCTTCTGTCCTTGCTCTCCTCGTGGGCAGTTGGTTTCTCGGCTGCTTCTCAGTAGAGATGTTCTACCTGCACAGTTAGTTACCTGTTCTATGGGGACATAGTTGAGCTTGGCTGGTACTGTGTTGTGTCCCTGGCTGAGCAGGGCTCAGAAACAGGAATATCAGGGTGACCTCGTTTCTTTAGCAGATTAATAATCTCCCGCTGTGTCTCCCTCTGCTCTGCTCTACCCTCCTGGCTGCAGTCACGTTTGACACAATGTGGGCTGCCTCTCACCTTTGAGGAAGCTCAGGGAGGAGCCCTTAGCTCGCAG
>NW_010417965.1:92721-97387 GCF_000710305.1 Buceros rhinoceros silvestris | reverse complement strand
AGCAGGAAGGATGTATACATATTTTCTCCTAATTGTTTTATTGCACTCCACTGTTTCTTCTACTGGGAGATAATTGTACTTTAAAAAAATTGTAATTGGACCATTGTGCTTGTTCCGCTGTCCTGGAGGACAGGAAGGTGACTGAGGGCAGGAAGGGGAGAGGCTGGGTTGGGGGAGCACTGCTGTGCTTTCCCACCTCTTGATCCCCGCTTAGCATTTGTCTCAAGTAGCATTTCTAGTGAAAATAGCTCCCTCCATCCCGTGGGCTGCAGGGTTTAATGTTGAGCTGTCCTTACAATTTTTTCCCCTCACCACAGACAACCTCGTTACTTAAACGTGAGTAAAGCAGAAGCATAAATAGATATAAAATACTGTGTTGTAAAAGCACTGTTGGGTGCACGTTGTTTCAGCATGAGGAAAATTCTCATGAATCAAAACAAGCAATGCTATATGTCTCTCCTACCGCGTCTTCTCTCTCTAATTTCTGAGACCTCTGTCATCATTTGGTATCGGAACATACTGCTTTGAAATGAGAGATCCACTGTGGTATGCGCTGGGCTGTTCGCAGACAGTCCTTCCCTTAAAGATGATAAATCCTGGGTTAAAGTAGAAGGGAAGTAACAGAGATAAAGCAGCTTGTGTGAGGTCGTGCAGGGGTCATGGGCAAAATAATTGGCTGTTTTAAAAAAGAAGAAATTCTGGCATCTCCAGTGTTTTCCTCTTTGATCCACACGTGACTGGCAGTGATGTAGAGCCTTCATCTAGAGCTGGTGTCAGAGGCTTGAAGAGTTCTGTGATGTAACTCAAATGATTTTTCAGGAATAAAAGTTTCAGGGAAGAGCTGCTTGGGCTATGCATTTGTTGGCAAATGTGGAAGGAGAGAAAGGTGCTTGTGGTTGTGTATATGTGTGAGCTTGTGCTCGTGTGTGTGCGTACCAGCGTATTTTTAAAGTAATGGTTAGAAAGTGGAAGGGAGTTGGGAGAGAGACAACCAATAGCAACGTACGAGTATGAAATAGGCAAGGAAGCTTTCAGGCAAAGCAGGCTCTTGAGAGACCATAATGAAAGCTAGAGCTGCGTTACCGAAGTCCAGGCTATAAACAAGCGGGAACAACTAAATAAGAGTCCATGAAGTCCCAAGTGCAATTCACAAAATGTGCATTTTGAGGTATCTTCACCCCCTGGTTGTTGCCTTGAATCTGAGCAAGACAAAAGAATTGAAATAATTTTATCTTGGACACCCCACTCACAATGCGGAATAACAACGTTCTTCAGTTTGGCTCTCATTTACAGGTTTTCCTGTTTTTCCCCTCCCCTTGCAGCCATATACAGAAAATAAAATTAATTGGAGAATTTGTATTAATCGTTAGCTGCAAAGTTATCTTGACTTTGAGAGTTAAATGCAGATTTACTCCTCCACATGCATCTAAATAACATCCACTCCTTTTAGTCTCTTGTCTCTTCATTAAAACTTTGTCAGTTCTTTTTAAAATTAGTTGTAGCAACTCGCCAATGCATTTTTCAACCGTGGTATAAATACGACTGACTTTTAGTGGGGAATGGTGTCTAGTGAAAGGCTACAGAGGCAAACCTAGAGCCAAAACCAGAATAAAATCTTAACTAATTGGCTGCTCCGTTAATACATAACCAGATTCCCTAGCTCCAGTGAATTTGCCAGTGCACCATCATCCCTTAATCCATCCCCAAATGCCTCATTCACACTATTTGACATTCTAAATACCGCTCCTCCCACCCATCTGTCTGACACAAGAAATGCCAAATGCCTTTCTTTATTTGGGGCTTTGAGAAGTTGACACAAAAAGAGATGTAGGGTGGCTCTTGCTGAAGTCCTCCACCAACCCCAGGGCCATTGTGCTGGAGAAGTAAAAGCCCTGGAGCTTGCCCTAGAGTCCAAGAAGCATCACTCACTTTGGTTCAGGGGAACCAGTGCTGCTGTCTCTCTGGCAGGTCTGGAAGCCTTTATGAGAGGAGACTGGGCTGGAACAAAGAACCAGGTACAAAACCAAACATGGTGTGGACCATCTCCCTGGCTTGATTAGGAGACTTCCTGTCTCCTCTTGATGGTGTTTTGGGATAGAAATGTGCCTCTTGGTAATTAAGGGTAGGCTGATGGTTAATTTGCGTAAGGAGCCATAAGGAAATAAGAAGATGCCAGACCTGCTAAATCTAATGTTGCCTTCAGATGAGGGGCTGTACGAGAACTTACCTCTCTGGGGACTACAGGAATTTCTTGGCTCCAAGAAAAGCTATGTGAGATTCTTTCATCTAAACTTTGACCAAAATAATAGTGAGTCCACCAGAAAATTGTGAGTTCAGTACGAACTTGTTTTATTTCAGTCACTCAAAGAATTTTTTAAAAGTTGAGAGTGTGTCCCTTTCTGACTTTGAAACATGCTTTTATATATGCTTTTTTAATTATAGATCAGACATGTGTTGTTCCAATACTTTCAGCTTCTTTGGAAAATAGACCCAAAACTTTCTGTAACAATCTGAAATTAAATTAAAAACTAAACCAGCTTTATCCAACCAGCAGATAGTCAGTGGGCAGAACAATGCAAATGGCTATTCTCACAGCCCGTGTTCAATTAGCAGCTGGTCCTGTTACTCCTGATCTTAGCTCCAGTGGCTCACCAGCAATTGGTTCAAGTGGGTCAAAAGTGGCACACTGAGCCAATCCTTAAGCCATCCATTGCTTTATTGCTGGTTTCGTAGGGTTTATAGAATGAAATGTGACAATTATCTTCTATTGATTGTTAAGTTCTGCCACTCAGCGTAAAAAAATGTGGCAAGATAAGTTTAAGAGGTGCTGGGTGGCTAACCTGGAAATACAAACACAGTCTGGTGGGGGGTTCTACATTTTAAATTTTTTATTGATTCTGTTTGTCAGTGCAAGAGACTATTTAAGCACAGACTATTCCTCTAGGGCCTTCAAGTTAATACACTTATTGTAGCCCTGTTATCCTGTTAAAATGAAGAGAACTGGATTGCTCTGGGTTGAGCAGCTGCTTGAAGTCAATCTCTGTGTCCACTGTTAAGGGAAACAATATTAGTGAAGAGAAGCAGAAGGCAGCATATCAAAACGATAGCCTCAGAACATTTTCTACAGATGTCTCGAAGGTTTGTGGGGTATTACGAAGCAAAGACGACATCTGGTCACATTTTTATAATCTCATCAGGGTATATAGAAAACTCTTCTCTCTGTTCACCTCTACTTGTCAAGAGCCATGAAAAAGCTTATATGGATTTTTATTTGCTTATTTATCTTATTGCTGTACATACTCGCTGATTCTTAACTAGCCAGATCAGCTTAATGTGTCATTAAGTCACGAGCTTCTCTTGCTGTAGCACCTGACTCTCTCCTGCTTATTTATAGTGCTTCATTGAATGACTTTGTAAAGTAGGAGATTTGGGGATATTTTTATACTGTGTTATGGGGCATGTTGTCTTTCATCTGCAAGTGCTGTGAAATCCCTCTTTCCTACTCCAGAGTGCTATTGTACTTCTGTGCAGTGTTAACAACACTTTGGTTTGGTCTGTGGAAATACTTCTCCCCTAAAGGAGAATACTAAATTGACTTGTTCTGCCCGCTCCACTGCAGCTTCCAAAACCTCAGCACGATAAACCTGAGTTCCCAGTGCCTGCTCCCACCGGTTAGCATGGGCTACCCAGCCAGGTTCACCAGTTCCTGTGGAATCGCAATCAGACCAAGAACGTGTTGCAGAGCTTAATTTTGACGAACCAACACAGCCCGCTTTATTTACTGTGATTTGTCATCTTGACCTAGTTTGATGTGGCCATTTCTTTCCTAAGAAGTAATTAAAGCAGAAACATAGAAAAATACTCTGGCTTTTGTTTTGCCCAGAGGACAATATATTCTACACTGTTGCAACATTAAACTGTATTTCTTGATCCAAGGCTTTTCATTTAGATTGCCAACATATTGGACAACGTATTTCTTTCACATGATCGTATTTATGAAGACTGCGTAAGCCACGCTGTTGTCCATGAGGACTGGTTTTGTTGTCTGCCTTTTGCTACCTGTTTTGCCAGAGGTCTGTATGAGGTATCTTCATTTATGCTGTACAACTAGTTCTTTTTCTTCAGTCTTTTCTTCAGCTTCTAGACCAGCCCTAGACCCGTATGTGATATCCAGTCTGTGTCCTCTTCCATCTCTGCCAAGAAAACAAGGTTCTTTTGGGGATTGTTTTTGGACAGTGTTCCAGTCTCACAAGTCAGTTTTCACTAACCCTATTTCTGTAGTTGAAGTGGTTTGTCTGAGCAGGGACCAATGTTCTTACTACCTAAACTGCATGAACAAAAGAAGCTGTATCATTGCATTAAAATGTTGGACCTGCCTTGTGTTTTTCCAGTTGCCAAGTCACATGCAGAAAGTAAACTAATCAGTCCTTTACAAAGCAAATCATTCTCCCTTCCTACCTGCACTCTGAATAGACAGAACTTCCCACGTGTTGTATACTTCTCTAACAGGGGAATCAGATCTACTCATAGTGGAGGTCCTTTATGTAGGAGGCTCTGTATCGTGACTTCCAGACTTGGCTAAGGGACCCTAAGTGGTGAGGCACTGATTTCAGAGGCTGGCCCCAGCCTGGCCTTTCAGTGCGATGCTTCCCGGTTGTCGTGGCAT
>NW_010417965.1:84957-92571 GCF_000710305.1 Buceros rhinoceros silvestris | reverse complement strand
AGCCGGAAGGCTGCCACAGCTTGGTAAAAATCATTGAGCTGATGATGCCCCAACAAAGATGTGAGAGTGGATGCAGTAGCCAAGATCTGTAAGATCCTGCCAGATGTTAGTCCGCCTTGTGTCTCCCTTCAGCAGCATCTTGATCAGGCAGCTGTAGCCTGCCTGGCCTGGGACTCTGCACTGCTCTCCTTGACAAGAGCCTGCTTCTCTAGGGTGGATACTACAGAATGGTGGCTACTTGCATAAGCATCTTGGAGAACAGCCCTCTTCTGCAAGAAGCAGATGGGAGTGGCTTCTTTACTTGAGGCATGAGGATAGGCTCTAATTGGGTGAGGGGAGTTGAACAGTTCCTTGCAGGAGGAGGGATGTTTGGCCACCACTCATGAGAAAAGCAGGAAGGCAAGTGGTGAAAGGGAGGGGAGTCCCTGAAATTCAAGGCTGAGGACCTCTGGTTTATTACTGCGCCCTGCCTGCTTTTACCCGCTGAAGTGAGAACGTAGCCCTCCCACTTGTGCTCTCTCACTGGCCCCGAGTTCTGGCTGTAGATCCTCCACTAGAGATGGCAACTGCTGTGCCTGAAGTCTGGAACAACAGCCACGGAAATGCAGGTTGATGCCCCTGTGTATTGCTATGCAGTGGGAACACAGATCCCCTCCAAGCCCTGCATTGTTTACATCATCTGGTCTAAACTATCACATCTACTGGGACCAAAGCAGCAGGATTAAAAAGGCTTTAGTGAGTCTTCTGAGTTGTGTGAATCACTAGCAAAACCTCCTGTTGTATCGCCTGAATTACTGAGTTAGCTTGAGAAACCACTGAGGTGAATTGGAGGGAGAAAAGAAATTAAGCTTAAGTAACATTCCCTCCAATACTGTACTGGATTTTAGTCTCACAAGAGCTTGTGACTTCAGTTCTAGGTAGTTCTTTGAAAATGCTTGGTTTAGCATCTTAAAAGTGAAAAGTTGTGTTCTGTCTTTCTAGCCTTAATTCACTTGTTGTGCCTTGGGTATTGCAAGATCTAAGGTCAAGCTGAGTTTATAGAGTATATTTCTTGCAATCCTCTTGCACAAAGTTTAAGTTAAAACAACAGCCAAATGACCCAGCTTTTGTCTCAGTAGTGAGGAAGGTGTCTGGTGTTTAAGCAAGAACTATGCTACCCCAGGTATCTCCTTTCCTCCCCAGTGCATCGGCTCTGTTGATGGCCCTACAGCATAGACACGTGATTTAAACAAGACTGGAGATGGGGCCAGACCAGGTGGTGTGTTTTGATAAAGCAAAGCTCCTAACTGCCCAGTTGTGATGGGTTCACGCTGTCCACAGTGAGAAGAAAGTTTATTCCATTTCCCTATCTCCAGGTGATGATGGCACCAGCTGCAAAGTATTTTGTTACTAAATGAAAAATAATGACCTGTTTTTTCATGGTAGCATTTCTTTTTCTGCTTCTTTATCTCTATACCTTTACTCTCATTGCAGAGGTATAGCGACCTAGTTCTGTGCCCGCTGTGGTGCCCTGTGGGGAGAGGTGTCTGTTCCTGGAAGGAGATATACTGGAGCCAGCGCAAGCGGAGCTATTGGTATTAGGCTTGTGCTGTGTATGTATGGGGTTTTTTTCTCAAGGGTTTTCATGTCAGTGCTTGAAAACCATGTTATGCTTGAGGGATGCCATCTGCAACTCCCAAAAGAGCAACTAATGAATGTTCCTTCCTGAAATGGTGTAAGAGCACCCATCCCACCTGTGTAAAACAGAGCCTGTGCTCCTGCCAAACAAAGGTCTCTGGTAAGGTGCAGCTCTGACTACGGGAAACAGGCCTTTTCACCTGCTTGGACAGCGAAAGCACTTGGCGTGGGTCACTTTTGGGGACCTGTTGGTTTCCAGGTTCTAGATGCTTTATTTTTCCAAGGCTAACACACCCTCACACTCACCTGAATTACGTAGTTATTGCCAAATTACTGACAGATTTCCTTTTCTAGCTTACCTGCAGCCAGAATAGTAATGCACTGACATGAGCTGTGAATCATAGCGACACTCACCTAGAGGTAATTATATTTTTCCAAGACTTCAGATGGAGCCAGTTTACTTTTGTTCTGATTTGATAAAAGTCTGTTTTCCATTCCTTGAGGTGGGTTTTTCCAGCCCTGCTGTCTGCTTAGCCAACAGTTTGAACTTCACACTAGCAGGGAGCCGGTCCTGAAAAAGCAGAAGAGAGCAGGACGTCTAGTGCTTCAGTGAGAGGTGAATGGATAGCACCTCTAGCATGTTTTAAGAAAGCAGAGAATTGCATCCTTGCAAGAGGTGACCAACAAGGGAATTTGCTTAGTTCTGGGACTGGTGGGCAAGGAACCACAGGGGAGAGCTGTTAGACGCAGAGAGTATTTACTCAAGAACTATGTAATGGCTTTCTGGAAAAACTGATAAAACTGACATCCCATTTTTCTATTAAAGTCGCAAACTTTCCTTAAAAACAAAGAAAAATGAACTAGCCTTTTAAATACCAGCTTTTAGTTACCAAAGCATTTATTTTTTTTTTTTCAAAGCATCATTAGATTGCATTGTAGTTCAACATTACCTTATGTCAACATGGTCAGTACTTTTTTTAATGCTCGTGCATCCTACAGGTCACCCCTAGCATCAGCCCCATAAAAAGACCAAATCGTTTTCACACATGCCCACTCTCACATCTGCATGCCAGAGTTGTCTGTGTCCTGGCCCACACTCGCTGGAGGCTGGTCAGGTGTTGGATGCTTTTGGCTCTGTAACCAAGCGCTTCCCGTGGAGTCTGGTGATGAATTTGATGCACATCACAAGCAGGAGAGATTCCCGTACCACTCCTATCTAAAATTTCGCAGACGTCAGGTTGGGAATAGAGCTGCGCTTTGATCCCACTGTGCTGTTCAGCCATCCAGTGTGTTTTTCTGGTTGAAGTGTTTTTAAGAGCTGTTGAGGGACTCTGCGGCCATGTTATGTAAAAGAGCTTTAAAGAGCAATCTGTTTCTCTCACTTAAATTTGTCCCCCCCACCTCACACACATAGGTGCTGATTTTGTGGCCACACTGGTTCCCCTTTAGAGATGATCATTTAGGGATACAGTTAAAACAGAGACAGTGAATTTTAAAGCTCTCTGGGATAGCACCTAGCCTTTGTCAATCCCCTCTCCTCTTTGTCTCATACGTGGTCATTTTATTTCTGCTGCTTAGAGCAAACTTTGTGTAACAGTATATTTGGGGGACAAGGTGTGACACCAGGTTTCTAAGTGCTAGAGGCAAGTACTGATCCGATGGTGCCCTGAGCAAAAGTGTGTATGTTGGCTCCACACCCTGCTCATGGTTTTGCTGTGCTCGGTGTGTGGTTATGAGTGGTGCCCCTGCAGTTCCAGTGGATCGGGTGGTGGTCTTTTTCCAGCCCTGTGTGTGGTACAGACTTGCCATATACTGTGAAGAAGCTGCCGTCTTCCCACATGAGATACCTGCATTTCAGTGGCCTGTGGGGCGTGTGACTCCCCTGTGCAAAGAGGGATGCACCGCCAGGACTGAGTGGTCCTGTGGTGGATTGGATGATGTAAACATGAACTCGGTGGCCACAGCTGGGGAGCTTTGGTGATTTTTGTGTGTGCGTGTGTGTGTGTAGGAAGAATGGGATGACGTGTCTAAATCATCACTCCCAGGAAAATGTGGCTACAGAATGACTTTTCATTTGGTTGGAAATGTAGGCAGGGAGGCAGCATATGCGAAAACTTTACTTTTTTTTTTCTCTTATTTCTGGCATGCAAACAGGGAGAGTAGGTATAAGCAAGTCTGGGTGCCTGTAATTCTTGCTCTCTGATTTGATTGCTATTTTACTTCTAGTGAGGAAACGCTTTCCTTTCCCGCTCTATAAAAAAAGAATCATCTAATGCATATATTTAAAGCAGTGACTAGGTAGTTCTCTGCAATCTTTCATTTGATGTGCCCCATTAATTTATTGGTCTAGTTTTCTGTCTCGGGTGTAGCCCAACACAAACTGGTTCACGGGTAGTTTAAGCAAGTGTGTGGTAAAATCCCTACCTTGACTATTTTTTTTGTTTCTGTGCCTAGCATGAAGACTTTGGGACCTTGTCCCTCCACAGTGTCCCACCCCAGTTGGTAGAAAGGACTTCTGATATGACTACAAGATCTGCAAACTTAAAATTCACATTCTAGGGGAGAGGATGGATCCTAATGGAAAGTGAATGCCAGGTTTTTTGCTGCCCAGTTGATGCTGGGGGATGCGAGGCTTGACAGTTCAAGTGCGGGTGCTCTTTGTGGGCTGTTGAGAGGACATTAGGTACTTAACTGGAGAAGACCCTGAGCAACAAGGTGCTTTCATCAGGGAGCTAGAAATGATGATCTCCTAAACTATTCTGTGAGATCCAGACTGGATCTAGAGTGTGGGATCTCGCTGAGTCTGGGAAGTTGCGCCTGAATCAGGCAGACAGGCAGCAACCATTAGATAGGGAGGTAAGCAAGACTGGTCTGCTCCCCAAGGGTCCAACTGAGCAGGGAAGGACGTCCCTTGCAAAGACCATCATTCTGATTCTGCAGCTTCCGTGATGAGGCCTAAGGATGTTGTACCTGCTGCTGGTGACTTTGCTTTCATCCGTTATCACCATCTCCTCTGCTCATATGCTGGCAAAGTCTACTGTCCTGCTGACCTGTAGCAATTACTATTTCATGACCTTTTTTCCAGTGGATATAATTGCTAGTTCCATCTTACACTTTCAGAAATCATTTTCGTGTGACTAAGAGATTCCACCTCTTAAAAATTACGAAGGGTTGTCTAGCCCTCATTAGGTTTAAAAACACCACTGCTAAATGACTGGTCGTGATTCTGGTAGGACATCGCACCTTCTCAGGGCACAGTGATGGGCGAGAGCAAAGTTCATTGTCACTTTAGTAATTCTGTGGGTGAACTCATCTGCCTGCAAAGGTGTCTTCTGCTGTTAAGCATTAGGTCATTAATCTTAACAGTGATTCTTGGTAGGCAGCCTGAGCAAAATATGTCAGTGCATCTCTCTAACTCCAAACGTGGCAGAACTCCACAACTTGCGGATGTTTAGTGAGGAGACATTGTATTTTGAAAAGCAGGTAGAAAGCGTGTAAAAGTGATTATGGATGGAGCCTCTTGCCTTTGAATACTCGGCTCTTCTGCAGCCACAAGATTCATTCATTTAATCTGAAGCATCTTGAGGGAAATGAATTCAGGCAAGTTCAGATCAGTTATCACACCAAAAAAAAAGAAAGAAAAAGCTTGCATTTCTCTGGGCAATCTGTGTGCGCTGTAATGTCAAGCTGTGCATGAGAATATGTTACCACAAAGGAAGGTAGTATGCTCTAATTAGCAGTCACAAAAATGAAATACCAAGGTGTTATTTGAGTGACTAAGAGCCAGACGTGTACAGATTGTGGCACACGGATGTTACGTGGATGCGCTGTGCTCTCCGGGATCTTTTTCACAGGAGGATATTGCATACTATTAGGCACTCATCGCATGCGATTGTACTCCTTTTTGTAGGGTTCAGATAAATTAAGCTTGAAAGAGCTTTAAATGCAGTGCTATTTCTGTAGGTGTGTATCACAAGTACAGTTGGATGGGAACTTTCCAAGAATACGTTTTTTTCTTCCCCCTAGGAGAGGGAGTTTGTTGGAAGATGTCAGTTATGTCAAAACCAAAATGTTTGAGGAAACCTGGCTGTTTGTCAACCTATTGCTGACGTATTTGTGCGTTTCTAATAGAGACCTTCTGGCTTCTTGCTGCCTTGAGGCTGCTGGGGAGCTGAAACACAATTCAAGCACAGGCTCTGCGTGTGGGCTCTTGAGGGGTTTGGGGCCTCAGGTCTTCTGGGCTTTCTGATATGGGGTCTAGAAATGGGAAGCTCTGGGCCCCTCTGCTTCAGTGTGAGGTGTTGCTCTAGTCTCCTTGGCAGAGAGACTTCAAGGCTTGCGTTCAAGGTTTTGTCCTACTCCTCTATGTAGGGTCCCACTGATGACTTTCAAAGACTTCTTGTGAAGTCTCTCAGAATAAGAAAACATGCAGGAAATCCTCCAGAGCTGGGAGCAATCAACTGTTCTGTTTCATTTAGAAGAAAAAAACCCCAAACTTTCTTGGCTTCTTTGCTTTTTTTTTATTGTTGTTTCCTTCTTCCACAATGTCCTTAGTTCTGAATATTTCTAAATTTCTTCTGGTTGTCCTAATTCAGAACAAAGCCTTTCACAAACTATCAGCATTTCCCCTAGGAAAGAGAGCCTGAGTTTTTTCCAGTCTATGTACAATAAATGTCTCTTGGTCTGGCCCCTATGGGGATGGTGTTTCCAAAGGAGATAATAGGGCTTCAGCCATCCACAAACTGGGCCTCTGCTTTTTAAGAACCATTTCTGGATCCACTGGTGAGATGAATTAGAAACATCAGTGCCCCTGCTTTTACTTAACTCTCTCACAGAGCACACTGAAGCGATCGTTATAACTGCATCCTGTTACCGTTTCATGTGTATTTCTTGATGCATGTGCTAGCCTCATTTAACTTCGTTATTCCATCATAAGGATGTTTCATATTTCTCTTTGTTTTTTTAAATATTTCTGGAATTAGAGTTCATACACAAAAACAATTAAAGCGCAGAACACACACTAAATCCTTCCATTGCATTAGACCTTGTCTAGCTGATTTCCCATTGTCTGCCAGGTGTTTTTAAATGTTTTTCTGGGCTGAGCTGACAGCAAACCTTTAGCTAAGGTTATTACTCATAAAGCACTGGGTAGTGTCTCTTCTACGATGAAACTGAGCAGTTGTCTCCTCTGTCTCAGGCTTCGTTTTGCCTGGTCTGCACAGATCTGGACTGCATTATTTATGCTGGATCACAGTATTCTTTGTCACAGGAATGGCTGCTAAATGGAGCTGACATTTGGGAAGGAGGAGGAAAGAGGAAACTGCCCAGTCCACTTTACTCATTGCCTCTCTAAATTGTAACATTTGAAAATAGAATGGAGTTCTCAGCATTTATCAAGGCCAACAGTATCAGTTTTCCTAACTACATATACTTAGTTGCATATGCTAATCTTTTGAAATATTACTGCCCTGCTGTTACTTGGCAGGTAATCTTCAGAGGTAAATACATAAAACATAGGTTGTATGTGCTCAGGAGAACTTTTTATGGCAACTGATAGTATAGTGTATGAGGTGTCTGAAATCACTCATGATTACAGTTCATCCACTCTGAAGTCTTCTCTGATAAACTGTGTTTCAAGGGCTGCCAATCCATGTAATGCAGAAGAAAAGACAGAGCCACAGAACCCAAATTTTATCATTAAACATACTTTTAGTGCTGAAAAATATGGTCTTCCTTATGTAAAGGTTTTTGAGTTGGACTGTGGAAGCATCTTTCCGATTTAGACATCTGCAAAGATGAATGAAACTCTTCAGTCAAACCTACTGGACTCCTACCCTGCTTTTGGGACCACAGCAAAACGTGGGTTTGCGTAGGGATAGTCTTAGTGTGGCATCTCATTGGCAGTGCTGGCTATCACAGGGAAATGCTGGAGGGGAGTTTCTCTCTGGTGGACAAATTCTCGATGAGAGCAAGAAATAACAACTACCATGATTCCTG
>NW_010417965.1:52272-84904 GCF_000710305.1 Buceros rhinoceros silvestris | reverse complement strand
AAAACATAGAATACAAACTACCATGATTCCTGCTTGGGACGATGAACAGCACAGCTAGAAATAGGTTTGGCTGGTTTGATCTGTTACCGGAGGCAGGAAGAGGTAGCACGGGTAATGTCAACTTTCAAATAAGCCGGGGCCGTCTAGCGCATCAGAGCCAGCTCACACGTTTGTGAACCTTCTGATAAATTTGGAGCAAACACACATGTGAGAACTGATGTAGAATCCATGCTCAGCAAAGAGAAAAAAACCCACTAAAATAGATACTGATAAGCTCTACTAATAGCTCTAAAGCATCAGTGTCAGACCTACTCAGCTGAGTGTAACTGGCTTCAAAATAACAAACCCTCTGGAAGTCAGGCAGTAAGCACAGTTCATTTCTGACAGGCTTGCAAAATCCTTCTGCCTTGGAAAAAAATGAGAAGGCTGCCAGCACTATGGTTTCCCGGGAGACTTCTGCTGCTGCCATCCACATCTCCAGAGGCTAAACTTTCATCTAAACGGAACAACTAACTTTTCAGCCCATGCAGAGAAACCCTTCTGAGCATGAATCTTGGCAACTGCACGACCGGTTTCTAAATCTGCCTTCATAGCCAATGAGTGGAAAGGTTTCAGTAGCCGCTTGTGCAGGTTTATTTTGAAGTGGCACTCCTTGGAGGCAACCATGGCATGGGCTATTCAAGTTCTTATTTTCTTTGGAAACACACATGGGGTTTGTACTGCAACCCTAGGTGCAGCTGGACCTAGGCTTGGTGTTGCCAGCCCAGCCCTTTTCAGGCTTCTTCTCTGGGCTCGAGTAGGAAGTATCTCTCCAGGACAGGCCAAATGACCCTGTGGTTTTGCTGTGCTGAGTAAGCAGCTTAAGAGTGGAGCATCTGCTCCAGAAGGGATGTAGAGAGACCTGGTGAGTTTGGCAGCACAGTGCTCTCTGACAGAAGGTGTGCTCCTCAGATCAAGAATGGTTAGAGGCTGTGCAAGGGGGATGTGTGCTCCCACCTCTCCCAGAGAAAACTGGGGAATCATTTCTAATTACTGTGACTAAGTGTCTGCTCCATGTTACAGTGATTCATTGAGCACATGGAGCTGAGAGAGAACTCTGGCATTAGTGAAATGTCATATATAGACAAAACATGTCTACTGTGTCAGGAGCAGAAAAGTACTAAAGAAAAATACTGCAATTGTTAAAGAGAAATGGGGTGATCACGTGGTGCAACGCCCCTTTGTAACTGTAACTTACTGGCTGCTTTCCTCCCTTCCTGCTTTCCTCCTCTTGCTTAGCAAACTTTGAGAAAGAGAAACATGCGTTACTCCAAGCCCTTAAAAACACAAACATTTCTTCCAGGTGGCTTGTGGCTTTTCACTTCTTTCTCCCCAGCATGACCATCAATCACGGCACATTTTCCTATGTAACTCTGTGTCCACAACCCGCCATCCTTCCTCTCTTCACAATTGCTTGCTGTGCTCAAGTACCAGCCTTTGATTTATACTCGCTAACCTTCTGCCCACCAGTAGGAGGATTATAATAATTTATCATTTTTAAGCCTGGTAGGGGTGTGTTTGACTTTGTCATTCACAACATGTGTCGAAGGGGGATGAAATGGAACATTAGTGGTGCGGTTTTTCTCTCCTCTGTGAACCCTCTGAAGCACTGGGAACAATGGGAATGAGCTCTTGCCAGGTGTGGATTGTTTAACCAGAATGAGCACATTATTTCATGGAACAAAAGATCTTAATACGCAAGGTACTTCATTTTCCTCCATCTCAAAACCAGCAGGTGGGTGTTTGCCTGGCGGTTATTTCCCTTTGTCTTTTGTGTTTGTTGGGGGGGCACACCAGATGAATCAGCGCTCTGCATGAGAGAATGAGGGGTGTTAATAAGTGCACTTCCGAAGGCCACATCCTTTGCTGGCATCTCAGGATTCACGGGGCAGAGGGCTGTATTTCTGAGATGCCATCTGTATGGCTGGTACCCCTCTTCTGAGCTTGGCAGCGCTGCCAAGAGTGAGCTGCCTTCCTGCAGGCCTGGCCAGTCAGCTCAGCTGGCTCACCACTGCCCCAGGAGCCTGAGCTGCGGTCCTGAATGGCTCTAGGTCTTGAATGTTTCCCATCCAACCAAGTGAATTGGTCAGGAAAATAATCTATAAAGATATCATAATCTTTTGCATAATTTACCTCTGATGTGCGCCAATCCTAAGTGTTCACGGAGCAAACTAATGATAGTGCTTATTTAGGCAGCTGTAAAACCAGATAGAGGAGCACAAAATACTGGAACAGTGGTTATTAATTAGCAGATTGGTTTTAAAAGGTTTGTTAAGGAGAAGCTAAAAAAACCCCATAATAACTTACAAATACCTGAAAAAAATGTTTCCCAGGTTCAGATCTTCAGCACTCTGTTATAAACTGTGCAGAAGTAGTACAGGTTTCCAGCCTGCTGCCGCCACTCCTGTAATAGGCTTGCTGCGTCATGATTTTCTGTTATTACTGATGTAATAGAATCTATAATTGGTGTTTCAAGGCTAAATGTGCAGAACTCACTAGCAAGGAGAGGCTTTCTTTTCCCCTTCCCTTGCCAGCAGGTTGCTCCAGATGTGCTCTGTGCGGGGAATGGACGTGGTATGACAGCACCAACACGGCACCTCATTTTCTTCCTGTTTATCCTCTGGTATCAGTCTGGCTCTGTGAGAGGCAGCGATTGTCACACAAAATTTGTCTTGCACAGTGCGGGGGAAACAGCACTGTGGTATCAGAGCAAAGTTGCCAGGAAGACCTTCCTTGCAGGGAATCGTCTGCCCTGTTATAATTATTACATCATACGTAGTTTTGAGCAAGCTTAGTGCACATTACGCACCCTCTGATGGGGCGAACAGAGCAGGCACAAGCTCTCTTCATTTCATGTGGCATTTGTTGTTGCACAGATGTGGATAATGGACACCAAAGGTGTGTATTTTTTTAACTAGTGATGTATGTGTCATTTACCTTCACTTTTCTTCATGTTGTACATTTGCTGCCTTGGACGCTTCACGTCTTCTTCCCATTTGTGGTAGTAACACTGCTGCAGTCACACGTGAGCAGTGCTTGTAAGTGAGGTGAGGTCCGTGTGGAGAGGAAGTGCTTTTCCACACATGCTATGGGAAAAGCAAACGCTTAAGAGTATAGTCCTGTCCACAGATCACTTAGCATTGATCTCTCTTGGAACACTAAACAAAGACAGTAACAGGCACTATTGCCATTTTACAGGGCTGCGTGTAGATGGAAAGGAAATCAAACTGGCGCAAATGGCACTGGCAGCCATGACTCCTGAGTCCCATTCACGTGCCTGGTGATTCCTCTTCAGTCTTCATCTCTAGATGTGAGAGCAAAAGGCACTTCTGACATAGATTTAGTTAAAGGTGAAACTGTAGAGTTGATTTAATGGCAACTTTATCATATACTTAATTTCAAAAAGTTAATGGTCAGGTATTTCTATCTTTGGATATTCACCCTTAAAGCACCCAAAAAAAGACACATAAAAGGAGCCTTTTCTTCATTCTGTTCTCTTTGGCATTCAGTTTTCACTCCTTGGTTGCACGCGTGCATTTTGTGCCTCAGCCAGTGTATAAGCCATGTGGCCTTGCCAAATGGGAGCTTAATAGTCAAGATGATGAAGCTATGGACAAGGTTAAGAACTGCTCAGTGGGCTCAGTCAGGCAACTGTAGGTTATGCTGAAGGCGGAGTAAAGGTTAGAGGAGATTTACAGAAGGACTGATCTTGTTTAATAGTTCTAGTAATGGCATGAGTAGGTGGGAGTACACATATTAAATCGATCCAAAATTTAGAAGAGAGACCTCTGAGGACCAAACGAACAAAGAGAGCAGAAATTCCACAGTGCATAAGGCAAGTCTATGCTGCTAGGGACTAATAAAAATAGTTTCTTATATACTGCTCGAGCTCTACACTTGAAATAGAAAAGGGAGAAGCAAGGCATAAATCTATTCATTGATCAGAAGATGACTGTCACCATAAGTGAGATGAATGTGAACCTAAAATGTCAGGCAATATTTTTCCACTGGAGATAGTGCTATGCACAATGTCCTGAGTTAGCTTCACCTTAAACAGCGTGAATAATTCGTGTTCAGAAAGGATTAATTCACAGTGGGAAAGGTACAGAAAAAGGCTACTAGGACACTAGGGGAGTGCCAAACCTGTCTTACACGTGGAGACTAAGCAGACTTAGCTGGTTTACTTTGGCAAAATAATTGTTCTCCAAGTATACGCTGCAGAGTGACATCAGAGGCTGGGTGCAGAACCAGTTCTGTAAAAGCAAATAAGCAGGATCTGATGACTGATGTCTAGAGCTTAGAAGGAAAAACTGGAAATAGTAGTAGTGTAGCCATAGTGATACCAAAAATGGTAAATGGTAGAAAGCCTGATCAGTTTGTGAGAAGATTGTGTAATGGGGTCAGATACTGTAGCCCATACTTACAATATTGGTGTTATTAAAGGCCAAGGGAAGCTCATGGGGCTTATTTTTAAATTATTTGAAACTACTGAGCTGTCAGGGAGTCCTGTAAGCCCTTAGGTTCATAAGAAGTCTTTGAAATGAAGTTCGGCGCTTTGGAGTGAAGTCAGAATTGCTTTTAATCAGAGTGCTTTTGGCTGTCACCAAAGACCTGCACGCTCAGATCTTAATCTAAAATTCTATTGTGCTGGGATTAATAGTCACATTATCATCTAAAGTCAGTTGGTATAATTCTTCTGGTTTCAGCGGAGTTATGCTGATTTCCAACAGCCCAGTAGTTTAATAGGAATTAATGAATTTTATATTAAGTCAAAGAAAAGCATATAGCTGGAGTTCCTGTGCTACCTGGAGGATTATAGTAAAGAGTACAAATTTTAAAAAAGAAGGACCTATCCGCTTGTCATTATAGAACTTTATGATACATTGAGACCACTTGAAAACCTTAAGAAGTCTGGGATTTTAAGTTGTCCTCCTTGATCTAGGAGACTGTTGGCAAGAATCACAGCGTTACAAAAGTCTAGGAAAGAAAGCAATAAACCAGGTGGGGAAAGGGCAGACCACAGAGACCACATCCAACTTCTTACTTGCAATTATGCATACTCCATGTTCCTGGAAAAAAAATGTTTTGGAAAAAGTGATTTTTAGTATGATAGACCATGATGCAGACCTTTCAAATCTGTGATTTTCAGATCTGAAGATCATCACAGAGTTGAAAAGAACCGTCAAATCTTAGGAAGTCTTCTAGAAAAATAAACTCAGGAGAATGTAGTCTGAACTAAAGCCTCTTCTCACCCAACCTTCTAGGAGACCCAGAAAACTTCACACCAGAAAACCCCCCTAGCAACCCCTCCCCACATCAAGCCAGAATGGTATTTCCTATTTGGGAAACAGGTTTAACACAAAACCAGAATCACACCAGTTCACAGAATTGTGGAGGTTAGAAGGGAACTCTGGAGAATTGGTTGTTCAGGATTGAGTAAGATGTGTGGTTGGGTCTTCAATATTTTAGAAGATGGAGACTCCATAACACATCTGAGCAACTTGCTCCAGGATCTGACCATCCTCACATAAAAGTAATTCTTGGGGTTTTTTTTCTCATGTTTAATGGAATTTCATGTATTCAGTTTGTGTCCATCACTTCTTGTCCTTTCACTGAGCACCACTGAGAAGCATCTCGTTCATCTTCTTTATGCTCTTTCATCAAGTGTTTATACACGCAGATAAAATTCCTCTAGCCTTCTCTTCTCCAGGATGAACAGTTCCAGTTTTCAGTGTCTCATTGCATGAGATGAGAGACCCTTAATAAGCTTTGTGGCCCTTCCCTGGTCTTGCTTCTTCCCAAGGATTGAGGTGAAGCTGACTGGCCTGTAGATTGTTGGATCCTCTTTCTTACCTTTCTTGTAGATAAGAGGAAGATTTGTTTTCTTCCAGTCCTCAGAAAATTCCCTTGATTACTATGACCTTTCAAAGATAATTGAGAGTGGCTTCGCAAAGATGTTGGCCAGCTCCTTCAGTGCTCCAGAGTGCGTTCCGTTGGGTCCCATGGACTTGGATATGTCCTGTTTCTTTAAATATTTCCTAGCCAGCTTCCCTGCTGCCAAGCAAATGTGATGAATAAGGGAGTGGAACAACATGAAAGCAAAACACTAAATGGATTATTTTCTTGCATGCTCTTCTATAATTTTGAATATCTATATGTAGTCAACATGCTGTCTGCCATCATCACCAACTAAATTTTCTTTCAATCAACCATGCGGGTGTTTTCCTTCAGGAGAGCCTTTTGATGCCACTTTATTTTCTAATATCTTTCAGTGTTTTAATTTCTGTTATATCTGGAGATGAAACCCAGTACTCGTGAAGACTGCCTCTTGTAGGCAGCCCTTTGGGAATGCTCGCTGCAGCCTCGCAGGTTGCCAGGCTTTGACCTGACATGGCTGGTTTTCCCCTGCAGCTTCTGCTTCTCCCCATATCACATTTCAGTGCTGAAGATCTCTGCATTCCTGTTTTGGTTTTGCATTATTTGATTCAGCATATGTATTTTTTCTGATCAATATTTGAAACAAGCCTGTCAGACTGCTGAATTCCGTACCTAGTAATAGCAGGGGATGATCAGCAAGGGTCTCTGAAAAGGAAAATAAATAAACTAACATTTATAGGTTTGGGAGAGTGATTCTTGGAATGACTCACCACTTGTTTTAACCATGAATTCTGACTCACTGTGTAGCGTAGCCGCAAAAAGTAATGATAGAATTAGCAAAAAATCTCTAGCAGTCATGCCTAAGGCCTTGTATGGTGATTCACAGCATCTGGAGTCCACCCACCCCACAGAGAGACCAACAGATGATCATTTCTGAAAGCCTTATGGCCCAGTAGGTCAGTATCTGCTACTTATTTTCTCCCCTGGTGTCTATAGATAGGGGTTTCCGTATGAGCAGGGTGCTCAAGACATCTTTAGTGATGCCTTTTGAGTGGATGTGGGAACACCCACTATAGCAGGTGAGGGTATTGTTTTAGGACTGCTGTGTAAAGCCCAGGATTGCTGAAGCACGAGGATCCTTTAGTTTCTACCTCATGCCTTTGTCCTCTTGGGGCATCAGTCAGGCTTTGTCCCCTAGGCAAACCAAAATGAACAGTGCAACCCAATTCACTCGTAATAACGAATACAAGAAGGAAGAAAACATTCTACTGCCAGTTTAGGCATTGGTGCCCTTCAGTTAGGTGTGGGAATGCATACATGGCACGGATTACCTTGGAGAAAATTATGTACAATGTGTTGCGTCAACGCCTCTCGGCGTCCTCCACAGATAACGCCTGCAATAGATTGGTTTTCTCTTCAAGGAGAGAAATCCCTCGCCGGCTGTCCAAATCAGTTCCATATCCTGGTTTATAGCTCACTGCTCTACCAGAATAAGCCAGCAGGATGACTTTAGCTTTTCTTTCCTGTGGAAATAAATGGGTACAAATTAATTGTCACTGACTTAATTTGCCCCAGAGTCTGCAATCTCTCGTTTTACTGTGTAGGATGTATTCATTACCTTGACTTTTCTCTCGTGCTGTATTTCAATAGACTCTTGGTCTGCATCATTCCAGAGGTAATGCAACCGACTTGCACTAACGAAACAATCGCTGTTGTTGAGGAGATGTTTCCAATACTTTAATAACCAGTTTGTCAGCCGCATTCACTGTAATGTGATGCTGCAAGCAAATATGAAGCAGCTTGGTGGTTTGACCACAGCAACAATTAGCTCTGAAGTGACTGTCTGCTATAGGCGGTCACTTCATTAAGTATTTATGAAACTGAAATGTTTCTGTTAATAAAACACAACTGTAGCTTCTCAGGGAAAGATGGATGTGTAAGTGCTTTGCTTTCTGTATGATTTTATGCATTCATAGACTGGTAATGTCTCTGACATAAAATAAAACAAGGAAAAATTAAGAAATGATAGAAGCAGCAGCTCTGAGCTCAGTGATGCCTCTTAGGAGAAGAGCAAGCAATAATTGCCAGCAGTATCTCAACCTGTGCCCAGTGAGATGTGATCCCATGAGCTAATAGCATCTGCTACTTTGGCATATGGGTTCTGGGAACCCAGCTGCAGGCTGGGCCTGTGTTCTTGTGTGAGGAAGGCCATGCAGAGGCCACCAGCCAGCCTCCTGTATTCATAAAACCTTGCATCTCACAGCACAGTATGGTCCTGGGAATCACAGATACCAGTTAATGGGCAAGGCCTAGAATTCTCCTTAGAATTAACTAGTTATGTAGTGCTGGGAAAGTTCGAAGAATGTGTGTAATAGAAGCAGCTTTGGATTAACACTGAAATGTCGGGGTCACTTCACACCTGGTATTTAGAGTTTGACATGTGGATTTTTCATATGAACATGAGCAATAGAAGGGACTCAAACCTGGGCTATCAGCAGACCCCACATTATGATGAGGTTGGCAGTGGAGGGGGTGAGAGCAGCCAAGGGGCACAAGTCACAGCTGATGGCTTTAAATAGAGACCAGTGGAGAAAGAGAATTGGAGTCATGGAGCGAGTGGTTCGCAAAGACCTGGGCATCTGGGACCTTCCCTTCTGGAAGAAGTTCCCTGTTTCCCTGGACTAATTAAAAGTGCTGCTGCCTGAGCCAGAGGAGGAGAGAGAGTCTTTTTCTCTCTTCAAAGGCTGAATTTCTCTGTGACAATTGTTTGAATAGGGCCTGGCTGAGAGCCTGTGGTGGCCATGTCAGTCAGTGCTTAGGTTGTCGGGAAGCAAGACTGGTTTATACAAAACCACACTGGCATGAGCTAGTTTTCACTAAAATGAGCTCGAACAAAGCAATAGTATCCTCCAACAGCTTCCACCTTCCTGCTGCTTCTACAGAAGCAAACCCAGATGAATCTGTAGCTGTGTGATCAGCAGGCGACTGGGGCCTTGATCAGGTAGGGATGCCCATGCTGGACTTCTTGCTCTTAATAAGCCTTTTGACTTGAAAGTGACTGCTTGGGGAGCTGGGTGACTTAAACTTTGCTCTCACTACTCTACAAGAGTGTGTGTCCTTCACCCAAATGGGAGAAGGGTCAGGCATCATTTTAGTCATCTTACCCAAAGGCAGTGTAGCTGCATGGGAGGAAACAGGGGGAAAAGCAAACTAACAACCCATCGGGTGACAGCAGTGAAACACCAGGTGGGTGGATTTATCCTGTTACGAAGCTCATAGCCAAACATGGACTAGCCAGAAGTGCTTCACAGTGTAGTCGGGATCATTTCAGTTATCTGATTCAGTTACAAGTATTTCCTTAAGGAAAGAGCAGTACCCAAGAAAGAAAATTGAATTCAATGTTTAGATATTTTGTACTCAAATGATATGATTTGATAAACATTTCTGAATTCCTTGAAATGCCAAAGCTGTAAAAAGTACTGAATGCAAAGCAGAGGTCTTTAAAGTCATTAAAAATTCTTCCTTCCAAAAATAAGCAAGTAAATAAAATGAGAATTCAACCTGCATTGCATCTTTTCCTTTTAGTTTTAGGTAAATACAGCCAGAAGTTCAGTTCTAGTTATTTGCAAACACTGCATAATAAACATAAAGGTACTGCTGTTAAGAATAATAATGCAATGCTAACGATTCTGAAAGGCAGGAAGGGAATAAAAGAACCATCTGAAGGAAAGGGACAGGTAATTAAGCAAAGCAGGGAGATGAGAAGGTAGATAAGTACCTGAGAAAATTACACAGTAAAGGTGATTAAGAATAAGAAATAGAAACTGTGCATTATATACTAGAACAGAAAATATGCCAAGTGCTGACAAGGATGAGTCATGAAAGGTGAACCCAAAGTGCAAGTGTTAAGAGTTTGAAATGTAGCTCTCTGCCAGGTCATCTGGTCAGGCAGTTTCAAAATAACTGGGCGGAGACTTTGCCTGATAACCGAGAACATTGACCCCAAATAAAACCAGAGCAAGCATCTAAGTTTTGCTTTCCATACTTGGTGTAGAGAGCTCTTTGCTGTCCTGACAAGTCTCCAGCTCTCACAGCTCCTGCCTCCCACCTGCCTTTCGCATTATGGTCTCACAAGAGCTGCACTATCTGCTGTTCGCTGATGCTCAGCCCTGTTTTTTCACTCGTGGCCCATTTCCTGCAGTGCAGTTGGCCAAGAAGGTTTCCATCTCCTCTTGGATGGACTCCCAGTGAATGGGGATATAAGGGATGCCACCTGGATCAACACATCTAGGCTAAAAATACAAGGCTTTTGCATAAGCATGAGAGAGGATGGTTCTCAAGCTGACAATTGCAAGACATTAACAGTCCCAAAGGATCAGCGCGAGGTGCTAACAGGCAGTGACCACTAAGTCACATAAATTAATCATGGGTTTCAGTGCATGCTTGATCCTCCTTCCCTCTGTACCACTTTCTTCATTGCCTTTGATGGAATGACCTTATTTCTGTTTTCCAGGCCTATAACTGGAAGAATACAGACAAATATAATAGAGATGTTAACAGGAAAAAAAAAAAGATGCTGATATGTGTGGGGGAAAATAGTGCAGAGTACTCAAACCTAAAAAAAAAGCCTATTAATTCATTTTATTAGTAACCATAAAATAAAACATTCTAAAAGTCTAATTTTAATGCTTTTTTGTGGTCAGCAATAAAAATTGGATTACTTTCCATTTGCAAGTAGTGGGATTACACTGCAGTTTGTCATGCTATGTCTGCTAACTGAGCACAAGCTCCTTTGTTGTAATCAGTTGCCACAGAGATGTTGCTGAGGAGCAACAGTTTTAGTATTGCCACTGAATGCCTCTGATTGAAGAAAGTTTCAATCAGAAGTTACATCTTGAAAGGAACAGTAAAATTGCAGAAGTTCAGTTTTTCCCTGGGAGAAGCTCTGGCTCAGCTGCCTGGAGCAGTGACAAGAAGCTCTGACTCCTTGGGCGTATCGCTGTTGTGTAGCTCCAGGGATTGCCAGATTTCCTCCTGAGGAAGGAGTGTCTGTGCAAGAGCAGCACCATCCAGATGTTATCAGATACAGAGGTGCAGATAACAAGAAAAATATGAAGTAAAGCCATACAGTGGCACCGTTTCATGTGGAAAAAGTCTCTTTTCTGCTATTGTTAATGACAATGGTCCATCTTCTCTCAAACTTGATGCCTCTGATCGTTCTTTTGTGGTATTGGTCTGCTATACATCTCTTCCAATTTTTTATCAGTAAAATGATTCTGACCAGCCAACTTTGTATGCAATAATCACCTATGAGAATCCTGATCAGGAGCAGAATTGTTCCTGATCAGGAACAATTAATTAGGGGGTCCCTGTGAAGTATCAAGTAAAACATCAGAAGATGAGGCTTGGCGAAAGCCATTAGTTGCTTTGGGAGGTGCGTGCCACACTGTGTTGGTTTCCCGCCTGTGAGGTGATTAAGGGCTCTGTGATATTTAATGTTTGTAGAGAGTAAAGTGGTAAATATTCCTGTTCTTGAGTGAATGAGTACTTTCCTCTCTGACAGTGCAAACTTGACTTTTGTCTGAAACTAGCAGCAAGAATATTTTGTGTGTGTTAATACTACTTCAATTTAGCGCAACCAACCAACCGTTATTATTACTTTAACGTTTCTAACCAAATGTCACCTGTAGTCCTTAAGCATGTCATAGTAATGGAAATTTAGTTGATTTAGTGATTAACTGAGTTGATTTAATTATGTTGGGTAAATAATATTATATGCTAATGTAAGGTAATTTATTTCTTTTTAATCTTAGAACCCTATATGCTGCAATCAGATTCTTTAAATATTTACTGAAGCACTTAGGTGTAATAAATCTGGTAGAATTACTCTTGAGTGATGGGATGCTGGTGCCAGCATAAGTTCCTTCTCTGAGCACTTATAGAAAAGATAGGAAAATGTTCCTCCTACAATATAGATGCAAGGAAATTTATTTCTGAGGCATTCCCAGGCTCTTGTTCATACAGTAGTTCGTGGGCTAAATCTGCCTGTGTAGTTGAGCGGCCACCACAGCTGGCTTCCCTTCTTCCTCCCAGTGTTCCCACAGCTCGCCTTGGGCAGAGAGGAAACTGGGATCAGGAGGAGTGGGCTTGGGTGAGGGAAGAGTGGTCGGTGATGCAATGGTGGTAGAGGGAGAGGAGGTCATGGGACGCAGGGAACAAAGTGTGATGAGGATTTCCTTCGGGAGAGTCACGTTTGAAGTCAGAGCAGCAGCTCAGCTTCATTTCTGGCTCTGCTACTCCACCGGCTGTCCTGGCTTCTGCAAACATGACAGAACAGTGGATGTCTCCAACCAAGTCCTACGTATTTTGAGTCTTACTGCATCTTGCTGTGTTTCACTCCGTTAACGTTTATAAAGAAAATGAAATATTTACTGCTGTAATACATGCAGGCCTTAGGAGCATCATAAAAAATCTCTATTGATTCAGTCCTTTACTAAACTATTATATAAAACTGCTATAAAGATCTATAAAGTTTCTAATTACAGGGAAGGTTGTATAAGTCTGTGTCTGCCTTTTATAGCATTTTGAATAGAGGCACTGGAAACTGAGTAGGCATTTTGTTATGTGGAGCTGTGCGCTTCTTGGAGGGGTCCTGCGGTAAGCAGTGTGTGATGATTGGCTTCAGTCACAGCGTAAGCTCCTATTTTGAGCAAAACTATGGTAGGTACTGGACAAGGTCTGAACACGGAATGAGCTGCTGAAGGCTGTAGCAGCTGCTGGGGGATGAGCTGTTCTAAAATTCAGACCACTTCAAGTAGGTACCAGCATGAGCCTGTTTAAAATGCCCATCCAGCTTTGTGGGCTGAATATTTGAAAATTTGATCTACATCCACAGATAGTTCATAGGACAGTTTCAGAGTTACTTGGTGATATGCATATTTTGTAAGGACAGTAAGAAGCAGCAGAACTTGTATTGAATGTATTTAATGGCTCAAACCAGTATCAAGTTTCCAAATATGCAGACATTTGAAGTGTCACTGTTCTCAAAAAATAGGTAAACAAATGAAAAACCTTTAGATGCCTGGCAGTCTTCATAATGATGAAGTACATGCTACTCTTTCTTTCTGTTTTTTAATGCAGAGATATCTATATTCTCCATAGTGGAAAAAGAATAAATCCAGTCTGCCTACCATAATTATTGAGTGACAGGTTAACCCAACTGAACAGAGAATTCTAACACTAGAAGCAACCTGAGTACATGCCTGTCTAAATGTATCACCAGATATTTATTTCATCATCTTAATAGAAATCATAAATGCTAGAAAAAAGGGGGGGGATGATGATCAAAATTCTTATATTGAATTAAATTTCTGGAAAGTAGAACTGGAGACAAAATCCATTAAAATCAAGACATAATGCAGGTACTAAGAATACCTAGAAGAAGCCACAAAGGCAATAGTTACATCACTAAACTCTTCAGATACTTTCATGGTTTGCCAAAACCAGGAGAACATCTGCGGGCTGTGAGGCATCCTTTACTGCGAGGTACTGATACGAACAGCACTTAGGGTGGAATAAAGTTAAGCTTACGAGACAACCTTTTACGCAGTTGTTGGTCTGATGGCACAGACCATAAACTGACATCACGAGCATCGGACGCCACCTTCTTGCACTTGCGAAATGGATTCTGTAATTTATACTCCTGATGCTCAGGATCCTTCAGCAGGTGAGATCTGAGAGTGGGCAGCTTGTTCAGTAACAATGTGTGCAGAAACCGGAGCACACTGGGATGTCAGGGCTTGTTGAATGTCCTGCTGCTACAGATGATTCATTTTCAGGTCTGAGCTCTGAGAAACGTGCAACACATGATAAAAAGTTTAAAAATACTCTGTAATATGCTACTTCTGAGGCAAAAGGGAGTTCATTAACATATATTAAGCGGTCATTCCCAGGAGCTAAGCTGTGACAGCCATAAGCACATGTGCATTGCCTACAGCTTAGCACTGTAATGATGGCTTATTGATATTTGTCACATTTTAAAGCGCTAAGGTTCTTCACATTCTTTACAATATATGTACCTCTACAGCTCCATCCAGTCATTCTCAGATATAACTGGATGCACTGTGGAAACAAAACCTGGTTTCACATATGTGTGCAGGGAAATTAGACTTGTAGTTGCCTATTTTGGGGACCTAGCAGCCAGTTCACACTGGCAGATCTTTATAACTGCCATAAATCCTATTATTCTTGGATATGGCTTACTTTTAATTTCTTCAGAGCTGAGCAAGGCAGATTTTGGGCAAGTGTAGCCCATGTTCAGTTTTTGAAAATGTTCCGCCTTCCACTTCTAGCAAACACCCTCCTGCATGCAAAGTCCTGGGATGACACGAGCTTTGGCTGGGGTGGGAAGTTAAAACTTGGCAGTGAATGCTGGCAGGAAGTTGGAGCTCAGATGAGGGACAGCAGAGGCCACAAAATCAATGGTCATGTCACAGAAGTAGAACAGCTGGGACCCCAGACGGCTTGTGGCCATGAGGTAGGGAGTGGGGAGTCTCTCGGGGTATAGATGGAACCATAAAGAGTGAAGAGGCATTGAGGTGGGTACAAAGGCAGATAGGAAGGTGATTGGGGGAGAGGGGAGTGGGAGATGTGGGACAGAAGCAATGAGGGGCTCAGGTGTGCAGGATGTGGGAGGCTTTGGGGTAGACAACTGAACGTGTTTGGAAGTATTCGTAAAAAGGACAGAGGTAGACTTGGACTGGAGTTAATTTGGGACAAGAGCTCAGGGAACAGGAGCTGCAGGGCTTGGGACACAAGCTCCCAGTGCGAGAGGTCTGGGCGCTGTGAGTTGTGAAGCACTGTGGGACACGAGGGTTCTAGGTATCACAAACTCATCTCAGATGCTCCATCTGGGCATCTTTAATGGGAGTGCTGACTTGGGAGCCAGCACAGTTCTCTCTTCCACCCATTCCCTGTGCTGCCTCTCCTGCCTGATGCACGGTCAGAGCATGTGAGCTCAAGCCCCAGAGGCTGCCTGTAGCTTAGAATTGTGCTACCTCAGCCTTCAGGCTTTTGTTCAACTGTGGGGGCTATTCTTACCCATAGACCTTTACATCCACGTTTCATTTTCTCTGAACAACAGAGAAAAACAGAGGTAATTCACCTTAGCCCTTGGCTGCCTAAAGCTTTCAGGTACAGCACAGAATAACAGCATAAATAGAGCTTTACTTCTATTAGAAATTGCAAGATGAATGTGCAAAATAGTGATGGAAGGTGGAAAGCTTTGGTTTTATATCTGTGGGAAAACATGGGTTTTTTTCAGTTCAGAAAGAGTGTATTTTGAATTGAGGGAGACAAAAGCAGTCAGAGCATTTGCTTAGGATGCAGAAGACCTGGATGCAGTTATTGCTTTTGTTGTGTCACCTGATTTTGTAAGTTTGGGCTACCCTGGGCTGTGTGAGGAACCTCAAGTCCTTCCACTCAAGTTGTTCCACTTTGCCTGACATAATTAAATATTAATTGGGCCAGACTGAGAGAGTAAATGACTTTTTATAGCCTGGTAACTAGGCTGCTCACCCAGGAGAAGAGAATCTCAAGTCCTAGTAATCATATTTTACAACTAGAATCATAAAGCTAAATTTAAGAGTGTGAATATTTGTTAGATTTTTTTAAAAAAACATTTACATGTTTTCTGTTTAAACTTCACTACGCTAAGCCATTTTGAGGGCCAGTCCACCTTACTTGGATGCCTAACGTAAGGACACAAACATTGACAGCCCCACTTAAAAACACCCTACACCTTTCAGTGGGCTTTGAAGAATTGGAGAACAAAGTTCAGCTGAGTCTGGTGCTGCAGGAGATGATTCACTTTGGAGGTTTTTCAAGAAAATACAGTGAGTTGCTATAAATCACTGCCTTAGTTACCCACTTTGAAACAAGAGGGCTGCTATTTCTGGAAGCCTCGTTGGGAGCACTTACATTTCCAGACAGACCTTTGCGTTCATCTTCAACAAATAAAAAAAAATTATATTTCAACCCTACATTTCCTACTAGTATAAGTAACCGTCTGAAGGATTAAGGTAGACTTTCCAATGTGTATGCTTGTGCCAGGTGTTGGTAGAGCTTAACCCACAAGCTGCAGAACGTACAGAAACCCCTTGTTCTGGTGTAACGCCGCAGCTGTCTCTGGAGTTGTGTTTGGGAGGAGTTTGAATCACCTTCTGTCTTGTCTCCTGCGCATGTGTGGTGAAGCAGCATGAGCCAGCACTGCTAGTTGCAATGTTGGTTTATTACGGTTAAACCACGTACCTGTTGAACATGTAATTTTGGTTCCTTACAAGCTGCAAGCACAAGCTTCAGCTTTACATAGGCTGCATCCCATAGGCAGACACAGCGAGCACTCTTGCAGTGCTTCCTACCCTACTGTTTCTGTGCAATATAGGACAAGGTGACACCATCACCTTTTTTAGTGACCCAGAAGCGTGAAGGTCTTAGGAGGTGACTGGCCTGGAGCAGCAGGAGGGAGACTGGCTCACACGCAGGACCTCTGCGTGCATGGTGGGAAGAGGTGCTCTGGGCACACACCGTGTAATTTGAATTCAGGGTGTGAAAGAGCGACCAGCCCTGTACGAAGCTCCCAAACACCCTACTGTGGAGCTGACCAGCCAATGGGGTTTTTTTCATAGCTTAAATAATTGAACCAGCAATGCTGAATAATAAATGATTTTAAACATTTCAAATTCCATTATTAAACATTAATTTTTTTAACTTCCAATATCTTCTCTCCAAAGCATTTATATTCACTGGTTTGCTCTAAAAACACAAGTTATCTCTTCACCAAAAAATAGTTTTAACTCAAATGAAGTATATAAAAACAACTCCTCTAGTTATCTTAAGATGCTCTCAGTAAATGAAAATAGATAATATTTTTTGTTTGTGAAATTAGATGCTACACTATCTGCCTGTCTTTTTAAACTAAAGAACTGTGATCCCTAAATGGGGTCTTGTTCTTCACTCTTAAAGATTACCCGATTTCCAGGCTTTTTCAAGCATTCCATGAACGCATCATCCACTTCAGATTTCTCTGAAATGATAAAAAGCTGACAGAGGACATAATGCTTACTCCAAGTTAGTATTTGAGAAACCTACAGACCAGAAACAAATGAGACGTTAGCTTTATGATTTCTCTCTTTAATAAAATGTCCTGTGTTTTAATAGAATTAGGGAAGGCCTTTGCAGATGGACAAAATTACGTGTCCAATTTTTTTTTTCCTTTTGCTACAGAGGTTCTTCATTAAAGATTCACAGCAAGAGATACCTGAATAATTTACATTGCCTTAATTCACTGGGCACAACAGTTAAGGTAAAAAAGACCACAGTCATTCAGGCAACAGAAAGAATATGTTCCAGGAAGAAAGAGCTTTATTGAAGCCACTCTCTTTGAATAGCAGACTCTGTGTGTATGTATCCACATTTTAATGCTGCCTTGTCTGTTCTCTGTAGGTGGTTTCCAGTCTTACGATGCTAGATTGATAGTGAAATTACTTGCTGTTTAATAAACTCTGGACCATTTCCACTCCAGCCAGTGGAGAAAGAGCCTTTGGTATTTTACATCCTTGCCTCCTGTTAAAATGTAGGGTCACAGAGGAATGTGCTCTTGACCCTCAAGGAGAGAAGCCTATACATTTTCTCAGCGATTCTCACAGTGATTCATGACAATGCAGAGTACTTAATACAATATGATTTTCAGACAGTTGTATAATAAAATATATAGCTCATAATCTTCAGCTCTCTAAACAAAGGTCACTACCTCGTGGGAACCCACATGATTTAAGTCTGTGAAACTACTGCTGTATATTGTAGAGCTGACATAGCCCTTAGCAGGGCTTTTTCCAGAGGACACTCCCCATCCACAGAGGTGAAAAGCTTCTGGAGGGAGATTATCCATATAATTACATCCAGATAGTGGAAGACAGTTTTGAAACGCCACAAGAAAGCTCACTGCATGGTTTGCAGCTAACATAGATGTACGGGTGGCAGCGTACATGCATGCTCAGCTGTTGGCTTCTTTGCAAATCTGGTCATCAGAACACTGGCTGCTGTTAAAAATAGAAGCAGAGAGCAATGCTGAAATCTGAAATTTTAAATTGAGACCTTAAAACCAAGACTTTATGATGCCTGATTCCTTTCCAAGCTTAGAGGTGTGAAAACAAGACCGGAAACTTCGGTTTATGTCGAAGTGCTGTGCTTTTCCCTAGAAATGCACAATTTAACATTGTGGCCCATGCTTGCATGTCGGATCACATCTACAAAGTATGTTTGTCAGTCAATATTTGATATTCAATGTGAAAACAGTGGTTAGCACAATCACTTCAAAGCCAGTGAAATCATTCAATAAATGCTTTGCCAGACATCACACTGTACGGTGCAGTGGGATAAGTGGTCTGGACCTTGTAATCGTCAGTGAAGTACATGGAATATGTTGATATACTGCAAAAAAAGTCATAGTATTTTACCTAAGATCTGAGCTTCTAAATAAAAAAATAGCAACTTGGTATTGGTGCAAGAGTTCCATTGTCCTCTTCCTCCTTCTCATATGGAAAAACAGCCACGTGCAAAATCAGCACAGGAACAGGTTTCTCTTTAGCAAAATTCTACCGTTGCAGTGAATATGTCTGTAGTAAATATCAGGGCATTGGATGAAGGCTCAATCCTGTTTATATTCTGTTAGTTCAAGTGTTATCTCTCAGATAAGCGAAGCTTATTAAAAATACCCTTTGTTAGCTCCATCAGAATAATTGTAGAAGAAAACAGTAACAATTTCTTTGTAATTTCTCTGAAAAGTAATAACCCAGAACTTTGTCTGACATCTCAATTAGATTATTGCAAGGCATTGCAAATTAATTAAGTCAGTCCTTCAGGCTTTCTACTCTGAGAAGTTTGAAACAAAAAATTTCGCTTTCATAAGTAACGTTTGCTTTAAAGACTGTTAAATTCTTCAGTCCATCTCCCATGTTCTTTAGGTCCTTCCAGCTTTCTGTAAAATAATATCTGGATTTCCAGAAAATCTCAGGTGCTTCATCGCATCGGATGTGGAACTGAACCAGCTAACGTCCCTTCCCCCACCCTCCGCCCACCCCACCCCCGGCACGTAACTTCTGTGTCAGCATGTTTTGGAAGGAAATACTGTACCAAACCCATAGTGGTTGAAATCGTTCTTTTCCATTGACTTGCAAAATAGTCCTCTTTAAAGCAGAAGGTCGAAGCCAATGTCTTCACAACTCTTCTGTATTTGTGGAGCTTAGGGCTGAATCCACACACAGGACTTAAAGCTCATAAATCCGAGTGCAGCAGCATGCAGACAATGTGCCTGTGTTCCACGAGCGATGTGTGGAGAGGTGCTGGGCAGCAGGCACTACCTTGTACCGCACAAATGGATATAGCTGGCCAGCGGGCAAGTCATGCAGCCTCTTCTGTAGGACATCACAGCTGGATTCAGGGAAATCTCCTGAGATCGTAGCTGTAGGAAATGCCAAGTCCATGAGCATTTGCTGAAGAGGGAGTGCCTCCTGATGGGAGCCACCTCTCCAGAGCCCCATGCCTCCAGCTGAGCCACCATGTTCATGCTGGCACCGTTCATCTGTTCCCAAATCAGGCATCCTGCTCTTCAAAAATGCTGAGCATCTAGAAATTGTTACTCATCGCAGTTGGGAGCTGTTGGATAAGTGGTCTGGAAAATCAAGTGATATGTCTCTTCAATTGAAATAGCATCTCAAGAACTAGTTGTGAAATGCTTGTCTGAAATCTTTTTCTTTTTCCCTGTACGTGTCTGAAGCACTCATCGACTTAGGAACTTGTGCTTCAGTTGATCAGTGTATGGACAATAGTACTCCTCAGAGCACCTTATAGATCCTCCACTGGACTGCTCCTCAGTCAGAAGGTAAAGGTATACAGTGAAATAAAGGTAGTCTGCAGGAACACATTGTGTTTTTTCTAACCGTTCTCTAATGGGAACTGTTTCTTGTCAATTCTCTTGCCTTCTGAGCAGTCTGCTGCTGGATTGGCAGCCTATCAGAGGATGTCTCGAAGCAGACAGAAGTGCTTACAGCAGTGGCCACAGGCCTCAGTGCATCTAGCTGGCATTCCCAGGGTTTCCCTGCTCCTGGTTGTGAGACTGGGCTCTTGAGAACTATCGCCAAGGCATGACTTTGGAAATCCCTCCTCAGTGTGCTAGTCAATGATATGTTTGGAGTTTTCATTGATTCAAATATTCATTGATTCAAATATCTTTCTAAGGTAAAATGTATAAGTTGTTTAAACAGGAGAATGAACTTCACTCCAGTGACATTGTGTCCGTGTGTTTGGTGTAATGTCGTGGGAATTCTGAGCTCCTGCTTGCACTTTCTCCTACAAGTTAGGACTGCTCTTGCTGTAATTGCTTGTTTCTACAGGTAGAGAGCTGATCTTCCTTCCATTCCCCCGCTAACCAAGAGAAGTCTCTCCCATCCCTTAGCAGCAGAGAATACCGTTTCTCCCACTTTGTGGCTTTTCTGGCAGCTGCAGAGAAATGACTGTCCTGCTGACAGTCCCTCTGCTCCAGGGATTAGGCTTTCAGCATGTGAAAACAACATTTCTCAATTTACTTTGACAGTTTTATTTGTCAAGTTTATGGAAAGTTTAACTAAGATGCTCTGACACTTCTTCCTAAACCTTTACCTAGTTCCAGTGAAGAAGCCAGGATTTGCTCATCAGCCATTGTGCTCTTTCTTCCCATGCGTCCTTGCTGATATTTTATGCTTCCACCCACCCAACACCAAGCACACTGTAGATAAAAATATCTTTTCCGTCTCTTTGTTCTGTGATACAGCTGTCTTACTCTAGTAGAAAAACTATTGACTACTGGTATATATCTGACGCGCAGCACAATTAACTAGAGGTGACTTAGGCAAGGAAATGTTGGGAAAATCTCCTTAACTTTTTAAACCTGAACTTTCCATGTCTAAGGGACAGAAACAAATGGGTATTAACCAAACTAGAATTCTGGAGAGTAGAAGGAAGTTTTCACCGTAAATGTAGTGAGTTTTGGGGCAGTTCCCGGTGAGACTAATAAGGGAGATCTGGTTGTTGTGTGGCAAGAGATCGCTGCATGAACAACGTCCTACGGTATGGTTGTCTGCAGAAGTGGGCTAGGCAAGGTGATGCTCTGCGATAATGGCCATTCTGTCTGCACAGTCTCTGTTGATGGAGAGGTACTATGACAATAGCCTCTAAAAGCCATATTGCTTATCCGGTTTATGTGATTAACTCCGAGGAAAATTGATGGGAGGGTGGTGAGGGGAAAAGGTGACTGTGATTACAGTTACTACTGTGGATTCCTCTGTATATGTGTGTGTGTGTGTATGTGTGTGTTTGGGCTTGTCTGGGAAGACAACAGGTATGCCTCTAACATCAGGAGTCTCAGTAGCTTCTTCAAAAGTGAGAACCAAACCCTCTGGAAATTGGCTGTATCCTTTAGGTTTGTGTAAACACCCAGGAGCTCTGTTCAAACCTATCAGAAAGCAAGAAATATCCTATGGAGAAAGAATTGCAGGAGAAGAGAAACACTGAGGACTACAGCAGTGAGCGCAGCAAGCTATGCTCCATCCTCCCATGCATCATCTCCCTGGAGTATGCGATGCCGATCCCCTGCGGTGTTGAGTGATGAACAGTGACGGTCTGAGGAATGAGACGTCTTCCTGCAGCAGCAGAAAAATCAGGCCCTGTGTATAAAGACTGACACTGACACCCTCCTCAAAACAGGGCAGGCAAAGCAGCGAGGGGCTTCCTACAGGGACCAACACTGCATGGAGACTGGATGGAGCAGGTCATTAGCGGTTGCTGGGTACTATATAATAGTAAAAAGCCTTCACAAACATTTAATTAAAATGAATTTAATGGCTGGGTTTAAGCTGTTATTCTAGAAGTTAAATGCCAGTTACCAATGCGTTAAAACGCACCATAATCACTGCATAAATAAATACATTCATTGCTCGAATCTGTAACTATAGTAATGTTGTGCATTCAGGAGAATTGCGCTGGGGGCCCTGGCTTTCGACTGCTATTGCAAGAGCTGTCATCACGTGTTCTTGTCATGTTCGTATTTTTACTGTTGTTCCCTGGTTAAGAAGAGGAGGCTTGTTCTCTGAGCAACTCTGGGAAGTGGGGAGATGGAGAAAGAAGCAGCCAAAATTTTAATGTTCTAGTTGATAATCCTTGTTAGGCTAAAAAGACAGATCTCTGGATTTTTCAGTTTGGGAAGTTAAATTGAGCTCTAGATATTTGATCTAAAAGGAAAGCGAAACCATTTGGACACATCGTGGAGCCCATTGTAGGCCACAAGGCTTTGCAGGAATTCCTGTGTGTTGGTGCTGTAGACACCACCTTAGCAGACCAGATGTCCAGGCTGGCAACTTGTCTCCAAAAGGGACTAATGCTGTATGTGTCAGAGATACGCATGCTATACTTCTTTGTTAAAGAAATGTAATTCTCGAGGGGCAGAGTAAGTTACCTGAGGCTTGCCTATGTTTCACCCTGAGATGTTCTGAGAGTGTTATCATACAGAACTGAATTTTTAAAGTGGAGACATCAAAATCTTTATGAGAAATATTTTCTCATAAAAAGTCACATTTAAGAAAGCAATTCAATGAATAAGCACTTCCGAATAAAGACCTGAACTCCATAAAGAGAGTTAAAGCTGTCCGAATTCTTGGATGGTGCTGAGGAGTCCTCCCTGCTTGCCAGTCTCTTACATCAGGCACACATTTTTCTGAGGTTTTGTTCTTCCTTTGGGATGTAACATTTATTATGAAGTGAAATCGCTGTGAAATGTTACATTATCAAAACTTTAATGAATTGCTGCCTGTTACTCATTAACCTTGCAGGTTTCTCTTTGACTCTGGAGTAAGCAGTAGGCACAAAACTGCTCTGTTGATTCAAGATGCTGTAACATCTTGACATGGATGAAAATTAACCTGGTAAGTGGTGAGCTCCACTTGGGTCAGAAAATGTTCCAGCTTTTAATCTAGCGAACCTTCAGTGAGAAACTCTCCTGTGAGCATCAAGCAATAAATGATAATGAATGAAATGTTTCCTGGAAAAAAATCCCCAAGAAATGAGTGACTCAAAGTACATAATATGAAATATTAGAGAAATATTGCAAAGCCAAGTTAGCAAATGTTTTCTGTGCAGTGGCTGAGTGGTGCGTCTCCGGCTGAGATTCTTTCCCTGAGGACCCTGCCAAGACCATCCTGTGAATGCATGGTGCCACTGCTGAGTGTGGGGTCCTACTTCAGTGCTGGGAACCACCTCCTCTCTTCCCACCACCACTGCCTGCAGACCACTGACCATTCTGGGGAATGAGGCTTTGAATAGCACAGAGGTAACCTGAACCCCGCCTCAGTACCTCCCAGTTCATCCTCCCACATTTCCTGTGCCCAGGGGAGGAGTGTTGTTTGTCTGGGGTCCCACACCCCAAAGACAAAGCTGTCCCAGAAAGCAGTTGGGAAGGTTCAGAAATAGGCCCAGCTGGTAGGGAAACCTGGAAGAAGTAGTGGGCTTGAGTGATGGCTGCCAAAGTAGAGATTCAGGTTTTTTAAAACATGGTGAAGTGAGAACTCTGCTAGGTGTAGGTAGAAGAGTGAGTTAACTTATTCTATGGGTCCAGAAAAAAATGGGGTCACTCAACTCTTTTGGCTATGTGAGCTCCTCCAGCACATCTTTCAGCTGCCCTCTTTGTGTTTCGCTTCTTCCTGTGCTTATATAAGTATTTGCTGATGCTCTCTTTGAAACAAACTTGAGAAATGGGCTGAAGACACCAGTATTGTACCTGTTCACCTTTGACACAAGTGAACAGTGTGTTTGACGTACAGATACCCTTCGTGCGCTCTAATCGGAGTAATTTCCTGTATTCTACTTCTTAAATGGCAAAAAATCTTACGGTGGTCATTTCAGCCTCTGAGCATTGCCTGTTCAATTGGGACGGAAGGGAGGACAACATCAACAGTGCTCATCTGTACATGAAAAGGTCGCTTAGAGAAATGGAGAGTCAAAGGCTTTATCTGAAGTTAAGAATTGTTCTGTTACCGAGTTCATAAAAAGAAATATCGTAAATGGGCAAGGCAGTTAACCGAGCTTGAGAACCCAGGCGGTCACCTTGCCGACATGTGACCCCCGGGAGAAGTGTGTGTGGCACTGAGCTGTGGCCACTGACCCCACTCCCCAGCACATGCCTGGTGTTCTCCACTCTGCAGTGGGCTTTCCAGCCATGGATCCCCGGGGTGCTCTGAGCAGTTAAGATGAGGGAGGGGAAGGTGACAGTATGTTGGTCCCAGCCACTCCGGAGTTGTGTACCAGAGAGCATCTGTTGGGGAGGTGAGGATGAACATTTTGCTCATGTATAGTTCCAAAGGACCTTGTAATTGATGGTGAGCGAGGCTGCAAGAGCGTCCCAAATCCAATTCCAGTTACTGCACTGTGCCCATCTAAATCCCCCCGACATGTTATTTGGATATTGTGCTCCCTTATAGATTCTCCATAAAGTGCCAGGCAGGGCTGCTCTGAGCAGTTAAATTATTGCTGTGCTGTAACACAGAAACTGCCCAGAAACTGCCTGTGCACAGCAATATACAATTCGACACAGAGTTTGTTTTTTAACAAGAGAGGTTGTGTACATTTTTATGATTGTATATGGGTGCCAGGTCTGGGCATCTTCATTAATTTTACTCTGTCTGCTACTGAAGATACCATATATTGCGTTTATTGGTTGTCCGTTGTGATTGATTGTGACTGCGACTGGGAGTGATGTAGATACGTTTTTATTTTAATTCTATGCAAGTCTCCATCCAAGAGCGGGTTAGTTTTGAAGAACAGGTGTGCTGGAAAGGAAGTTCTTGAATTTTGGGAGAGAGGGAAATGGTGCTTTATTATCTGAGTGCTTCTGTCTCATCTCCACCTTGGCAGCATCCTAACAAATGCGTATTCTCATGTCTTGCTCCAGACCAGTTTCTTTCCAGTTACTGATATTGATCTGATAAGCTGAGGAGACATTTCAGAGTGCCATTACAGTATGTAGTGACTGGCTGTTTTGAAATATTTTGTCCTGTCTTAGTTAAGGAAGATTTCACCAAAGGAGATATCATGTCATCGTATTTATAGATAGAGACGTATTATACATTGGTTGTGGCTCATCAACAAAAGCCGCTATTTAGACTTTAATCTAGGCCAGGAAAGAAAAGACCTCATCTGGCAAGAAAAAAAAAATCAAATTCCTCAGGATATCATTGAGAAAGCAAGAAACCAAATGAACAGCTTTAATAAAATTCAGTATTATTCCTTTGGCTTGTTCAAGACTTTGCAAGTGACTATCCAGGCTTAATGGCATTCACTGACATTATGACAACAGGGGTTGCACCACAGACAGAAAGGGGAATTAGAAGTATACGAGGTTAACTGAAATGGTGCTACTAGTAATAAGCCACTGGAACTAGACTGTCACTCATCCTCTCCTTCTGCTCTGGGTCCTGATTATCCTGTCAGTTGTTCATATGCTTCTCCCATCAGCCTCAGTAGGAGGAAGGTGTGAAAAAGATGGACAAGATGGTCTTGTATTTAAATGAACTATACTAAATACTGTAAATAGGGGGTGTGACATGCCCCAGATGATGTACATCAGGAACATGTACACGTCAGGAACATGTACACGTCATGGCATATCATTTTACTGCTAAATGATATGACATGATATAGGCTAATGCAAAGTGAAATGACACAGCCCAACTACAAGTGCCATTTGATGCAGAAAGATGCATTTAAGGAGCAAGGTGATGAACCCACCACGTATGATGCCTTTTTATCAGGGTGTCTAGCCTGCTTGTGCTTGGACTTGTGAAGATCTTAGACTCCTACTTTGGATTTCCTGAGGCTTTCTCCTTCACAACCGCTAACCTGCCTTGGTCTGGCTTATATAAGGCTGGAAGCCGGTGCTTCATCTCGCTGGTCTTTGACAGGGGGACATGTTTCAACATGAGGGCAGCTGGGTTCTCCAAAAAAGCAGCAGTTGGAAACAAAGCAGATGAGAGATTACAGCTTTGCAGGCAGAGGTAGAGGCCATCTCACAGAGCACTTCTGGAAACATGTAGGACCTCACACCTTAAAAAGAAGAGTAGAAGTGTCCCTGGGATTCTGAATTGTGATACTTTAACAGCAGCAAAACGCGCATACGATGTTGCATGCTGCTTTGTAGTTAGCTGACTTCACTGCCGGATTGTTTTTCTTGGGCTGGTACTTGGGGAGGAGAACTGCATGCACTGCAGATGTTCTGTCACGTCATGTCTCTCTTGGGCAGCCATGGTAACTGAAAGGAAAAAGACCATAGTGACATGTCCCAAAACAAACTTAACCAAATTCTCGAAATCAAAGCGAGAGCGGGATTCAATAACGGGTTTTTCTCTCGGTGTATTTCAGGCCAATAACAAGAACAAGATGCCCCATCACATGTGGGAAGACTGAGCGTTTGGGCAGCTTGACAGACAGGAGAGCAGAATTAAGTGAAGTATTTTTTGGTCAAGGTTTGAGATCGTTGTACAAAGTTTAGGATTTGAGGTTTACATCTATGAAAGTTGGAACTGTCAGCACGCATTTGCAAAATGAACAGAAGCAAGTGAGCATACGTTGTTTTCTGGTAGTTCTCAATCATCTGCCATGACGTTTTCATGCAGTTACTGTTAATCATGTGAGTGCTGGTACCTAATGACAATGACCTAGGCCAGAACAATAACACTTAAAGGATCATCTGGAGAAAGTCAAAAGTAATCCCTGCCTTGAAAATTTTTGTAATGGGGCTGGAGATGCTGGCCACCACTAGGCATGCCTCCCACCTTCTCTTCTGCCTCCTGTGCTCTAGGCGTGACACAGTGTGGAATCACAGGGGTCTGCTTTTCCAGAACCTCTCAGAAAGTGTTATGTGGATCTAAATAACCATCAGAGCTGTTTTATATAAACTAACTGTAGGTGGAGGAAAGGAACATGATCGCTGTTGTCAGGGTCCAGCCGGGTTTCTGAAGCAATATAGCTACTTTTGGTCTGGACAACCAATCTGCACGAGCCTAGGGCAGCAACCCTGCCAGACCCGGCTACCTGACTCTCACAGCTCCACACATAGAGCCAATGTGCGGGTCCTAAATTGGTGTGCCGGGGAATGTGCTATAGCTGGGACACATCTGGGCGTCCCTAGCTGAGGCCTGAAGCAAACAAGTGGGAGCTGCAAGACTGAGTTGACACTGGGAGCGCTCCCAGGGTGTCCTTGTGTTGCTTGTCTAGAGCATTGATGGTGAGCCGAGAGCTGCCAACAGCACTGACCTGAGCCTGGAAGCTGAAGATATGTAGCTGTGTGTAGTAGTGTATCAAGAGAAAAGAAAAATAGAGGCTGCCATTACACGCAGTGCTTTGCCTTTCCTCCTTCAAATGTCTTTGCTTTATCTATCACCTACCTGGAAAATGGGAGGGTTGGTGGTATTTTCATCACAGACCAGGTTTGTTTATCAGAGGCTTTTCACTTCCAGTGATGGCCAGGAGAGTGTTTCCACCTGCTGTAGGGTAGGAGCAGCCCCGCAGCTCCCCACTGCAACTGGACAGCAGGGACGTGGTGCAGGTCTTTGGGCAAGAGTGGAGGGGGGATGAGAGCCCGTGGGGGCTGCTCCTGTGGACTCTCTTAGCTTGGCTGGAGGGAGGGGACTAAGGCTTGTTGCTCTAAATAAGGAGTTCAAAGACTTCCCCTGAACTTTGGGGACAGAGTGAAGGGTCCCTGAATTGATAATTCCTGCTTCGATTAGGGAAAGTTTATGTGTTGCTCACAACTTAAAAAAAAACCCAACCCAAAACTGTCTCCTTGGCAAATGGTGGACTCTTGATAAGATAAAGCCTAGCCACTGCTGGCATGAAAATGGGAGCAGCTTTCAGGTTTCCTTCATACCTGACTCTTCCCTTAAATTTTGTTCATAAACTCCTGCATCACTATCACGCAGTTAATCATTTGGCAATTAATTTAGCAGCCATCTGTCAGTTTGCATATTTTGTAATCTTACAATGGTTACGGTCATTGGAAGAGACTATTTGCCAATGAGTCTGAGATAACATGATGGTGTCAGTTCATTCCAGGCACAAAACAAACAGACTGCGCTTTCATCCTCGAGAGGAACCTTTCAAGTGCATCCAAGAATTCCACAGGGCAAATGCCAAGTCTTTGCATCTGTGTCTCGAAGCTATACTCAGACTTTCTTCCATTTCTTTTGCCTCTAGGGATCCACCAGCCACAGTGTGTCTGAACTGATCGCTTACTACCAGGATCAGCTGTGTTTTGGATATCTTTGATATCTTCAGCTCATCCCTCACAACAACATCTGAGGTAAGACTCTAATTAAGGACTGTTGTTTCGTCTCTTGGAGGTTAGTATTCTTGCACTCTGTGGCCTCTGCTTTGAGACTTCCTGACTAGTGTTAAGGACTGAGCAAATTACTCAGAACTTCTTGTCAGCTATGTTCCTTTTCAAAAGTTTAATTAGCAGAGAATAACACGGTTTGAAATAAATGTAGCCAAACCAAAAGCTAGCTCTTGCAAAGTGCTTAGCTTGTCAGCAGTACGGCTCTTAGGACTATATCTCTTTTGGAATGGTACAAGCATAAGACAGTTAGCAGAACTCCACGATCAATGAGTCCCAAACCTGCTCTTACGCACACCTGCAGACAAGCTAAAAATATAGAACATCTGCTGTGTGTTTTTATTTTTCCTTTGCATTGGGTGCTGCTATGTGCACTAAACCTACATAATGTTACTGCTATACTTTAGAACTAAATCACAGAACCGCAGGATTGTTTTGGTTGGAAGAGACCTTGAAGATCATCGAGTCCAACCGTTAAAGCCCCACTGCCAGGTCACCACTAAGCCATGTCCCTCAGCATCACATCAACACATCCTTTAAATACCACCAGGGATGGAGACTCCCTGAGCAGCCTGATCCAACACTTGACGACTCTTTTGGGGAAGAAATGTTTCCTAATATCCATCCTAAACCTCCCCTGGCGCAACTTGAGGCCACTTCCTCTTGTCCTATCGCTTCTTACCTGGGAGAAGAGGCTGACCCCCACCTCACTACAACCTCCTTCCAGGGAGCTGTTGAGACCGAGAAGGTGTCCCCTGAGCCTCCTTTTCTCCAGGCTAAACATCGCCAGGTCTCTCAGCCACTCCACATAGGACTTGTGCTCTAGACCCCTCACCAGCTGTTCTTTGGAGATGCTCCAGTGCCTCTAATGTCTTTCAAGTAGTGAGAGGCCCAAAACAGGACATAGTGTTCAAGATGCAGCCTCACCAGTGCTGAGTCCAAAAGCGTGATCACTTCTTTGTGCCTGGAGACTCGTAAGCCATTCTGCAGGACTCTGGAACACTTGTCTCTGGAACAGGGACCACAAATGTAATTTTTATTGTTATCTTGTGATGCAGCAGGGTTACTGTTTGAATCAATTCAAGTGTTCACAAACCTCAGTGAAGCTGGTAGGAAATGTTTAAAATAGATAAATGAAAGTGCTTCTTTATGCAGTGGGTGGTGAACTTCTGGAGCTTGCTGCCATAGGAGCTCACAGAGGCAGAGCTCAAGAGTCTACAAATGAGTAGTAAGAGGATTTAACAATAGACCCTATAACATCCTTGATACAACAGCTTTGGGGGAGTAAAAAGTAAATGGAGAGCAGAGCGTGACTAGGTTGACGTGCTCTCTCTTAATAGTTTATCCTGTTGCCTCTATCCGAGTCAGGATCCTGGGCTGGATGAACCATCAGTCTGACCCTTGAGGCAGTTCCTACATCCTCATGTTGTTCATATAACTTGTACCTGAGCAGTGCAGGTTGTCAGATTCAGCCTTGGCTCTAGAGTTCCAGTCCTTGTCAAATCTGCAATCAGAAGCGGACTCTGTCCAGAGCACTCTTGCTAGCAGGAGCAGCACAGGCTGTTTCAGATCAGAGCTAAGACATACTGGCTAGTCCCTATAGGGAAAATGGTTACCTTGGCTTTTCCAAAGGAGCTCTACTTCATAATGCAAATAGCAAGAACCATTTCTCGCCGAACCTCTTACTTTCAGAGGTAATGTATCTCCAGCCATTTCCATTAGTTCATTGTCCTTCCCCAGCACTGTCCTTTGGCTCAGGTGCTTGGCTTCAGCGTGAGGTGAGAATGGATCTGACTGTCATTTGGCTAATGTGCTCTGAAACACTCAGTTCATCTGAAAGTCTTTGCAAGTACTAGCTGTTTCTATGGCCACCTTTTTTTGGAATTAACAGGACAAATTAAGGACAGTAAATGCCAAAGCGAAAGGCTTTTTCACCTCTCGTGTAGATGCAACACACATATAATTTTTAAGTCCTGTGCATCTTGGATTTTATATCCCCTTCGGTGCAGCAAAATGCTGCTTGCTTTGAATGGGAATTTTCTTTTGCATACCCATCGCTTCATACGGTGAGTATGGTGCTATCCATCTCCGCTGTCTTTTTCACAGAGCTTATGCAGTCAGAAATCTCTGTTTAGGGCCAGATCATCAGCTGACAGACACGTGCTGCTCAGGCTCCAGTGAAGCTGTATTAACATTCTTTGGCTAAAGAGAGCTGGGGCAGTATCTCTGAGAACACAATGTAAAGTGCTTCATATTTCTTTTGCTGGTTCAGTGCTTGGAAGAAATCCAGCAAAAACCAATGTGAATTAAAAATGGAAACTCTTTCTCTGGCCCTCTCTGCATGCTGGCTTAGTGATTACGTGACTTAACTGGGCATGCCTTTCTCCCAGTGCAACGCAAACATCTCCCCACAAGCATTGGTGTTAAAATGTGCACAGTTAAAATGTGAAAAATCAGTGTCAATCTTGCCTCCTTGTGACCCTGTCGCCGTAGCCAAATGTACTTTATCAGAGAGAACACCTTTTAGTGACTGCACCCCAATAAAACTCTCGCGGGCTTTCGGTTCTTTCCATTAGCTTGCTTACTAGTGGAATTGATTTCATCATTTGTAAGGAATAGATCGAAGGCATCTCAGCACATCTAACACACAATGCACACCATTAAGGAGTGTGGAAGAAAAGCCAGCCACTTCATACACAAACTCCGTCTAATAAACCTAAGAACCCGGCTCAAAAGCAAACCCAGTAACGGTCAGAGAAACCATTTTGGTAGGAAAAGGGGGCCTCAGATATTTAGAAAGTACTGCTCCTAAAGCCTGTTTAGGCACAAAGCACTCTTGTCACACTTTGCAAGAGCCATGATTAAAAACTATCTGAGGGTAAAAGTGTTTTCTGGTATTTATCAGTGGGTCATTAACCTTAACAATATCAACGTTTCAATTGTCAGCAAGATTAAAAAAGCCCATTATAGCAAAATGAGCCCATTGTACATAGAGATATTGGAGTGCTGATGAATTACTAGCTCTGCTCAGTTACAGACTTCAATATGGTACAGCCTTCAGTGTAGTGAGAAATAGAGGATGAATTAATTGCTGTGTGAAATATAATGCTGAAGAGTTGAGGCAAACTAGATGAAATGCTTTAGCACAAGGAGAGACTTACAGGTTTTACCCCTAAGAGAAAGGATACGCATCAGCTTTCAGCTTCTGTAGGTGATGCCAGTAATGATGATGCAGAGAAAAGTAGATTTGAGTAATGGGGTCTGTGGATCCAGGCACTTGTTGAGATATGGAACGGAGAAGGAGTCCAGGCAGGAGACAGGCTGATTCCACACACAAGACTGATCAGAGGGACATAGAGACAGGGCAGTGGGTATGAAAGAGGAGAGGTCCTGACAAGTAACACCCTATTCTATCTACCTGATCCCTTGTTCATGTGATTCCAAAGTACCATCTGAGCCTCTAAATTTTGGAGTTGGGATTGAGCGCACGACGTGCAGAATTTAGGGCCCATATGGCAGGCATTGCTTCTTGTTAGCTGGCAATGCATTGTATACATAACGTGCTGAAACCTGCTGTATAGAGAGCCACAAGCACAAACCTCCTCTCAGGGGAACAGTCTTCTCATTTCAAAGCCAGTGCCAGTGCTTTTGGGTGCGCACAATGTAATGGAAAGCTCAAGGGGGAGCAGGCTGTGGAAAGGGAGGTGGTAGGGACAGGAAGGATAAAGGCTCACTGCATGGTTCCCTGGTGTATTGAGGTAGAAGGGTGACCTAAACCTTGCAGTGACAGGATCTTTACCAACCTCTCGATGGCAGAGCCAGGGGGACTTTGGCTGGAAGGATTGCATTGGGAAGCAGCACTTTCCTGCATCTCAGGCCACATCTCCACCTGCCACCTTCTTTCATCCAACGCCTCCTGTGCGAGGGACTCCGCAGGACACAGAGGCACCAGACCGCTTGTGCGCTGCGAGGTAAGAAGGACCAGGAAACAAAGTCCATGCTGGCAGCCCTGCTGGTTACAGTGCAGGACCACCGAATGTCTTGCTCTCCAGTACAGCTTTTAAGTTACAAAAGTAAAGACATATCTGGAGCTTTTGAGAAAAGGGGTTTGTTGCTCTCTTTTCCCTCTGCTGGTTATTTTTCTAAGTGTGTGTGTGTACATGAAAATGCTGTTAGGGGTTCATTTATTCCTGTCAGATAACTTTCATTACTGTAATAAAACTCCACCGTCTGACAGCTTTTATT
>NW_010417965.1:9155-52116 GCF_000710305.1 Buceros rhinoceros silvestris | reverse complement strand
CCTCTAGGATGTGTAAGGTGGCTTAAAGACATGTCTAGCATTTGTGAATGTCTTAGACATACCAGAATTCAAAAAGCTTGGCAGTTCCTGTCTGGTAGATCTAATTTCAAGCTCTAGTAAGACTGTGGAAAGACACTGCACATCAGCCCAGAAGGCAACACCAGGCGCAGGCTGATGCTCTCTTTTAAAGTGACACATCAGTGCAGAAATGACCAGAAAGGTCAGCCACAGCTGACAATTACAGATCCTCCAGAAACAGATGGAGGTCTGAGACCCAGCAGCCTCCTCTTCCTTTTTAGATTTTCCTTTGGTGCGCTACCAACACAGGTACCTAGTCCTTTCTGCAGGAAGAGAGACAGACATGCTCTGCAAAGGAAACTTTAGGGACAGAGATGGGTGGGTACAAAGTTCTGTTCAGGAAAGCTCATGTACGGGGTGGGCTGACATACTTATTTTTAAGTTTCCCAAATGAAAACAAAAGCATATGGAGACTAGCTGCAAGGTGTCCTGCAGATGTGTAGTGGGTCTGACACTGCTGCATAGGATTTACTCTGTTGTAATCTGGGTACACGTTCAGCACATTCACAACAGTTCCAGTGAGTCCCAGGAGAGGACTGTGCTTCTCTACGGGGGTACATGGCTCTTCTGTGGCAACTGTCTGTGCAGTCCAGCCAGCTGGCGGTATAGCTCTGATCGAGGTGCTGCTCCTGCTCCTGCTCCAGCCATGCCTGGAAACCTCAAACAAAGAGCCTGTGCTCAGAGGGGAGGTACTAAAGTGTCCCTACATACGGGGATACCTGCTTCTCCTCCTGTCACAGGCCCCTGTTGGAAAAGGAGTAGTGATCTCTCTTCTCCTTCCGTATGAGACCACGCAGGTATCCTGAAGAACATCACCCACTGCAGAATCATAAACACATGCTTTATATGGTGCTATGAAAACGAAACCTGGCTTGAGAACTGGGTTGTTGTGGATGCAGAAGACTTGGCTTGATATTGATGTGGTTTCTGGTGAAGTCTTACTCATAAAATTTAATTTTGAAATGTTTTGGAGTTTTTAAATGTCTTTTGGCTGCTAAGTGGCAGAAGGGAAAGAAACAATTAGAAATGAAAGCAGGGGGTTGATGAAGATGATGTCTAGAGGAAATTACCACACTCACATGAGGTCTGTTCTTGCCTAACGTGTTTTCTACCAGTCTGAAAGAACACTTGGTGGCATGTGAAAGCACTTGTGATGCCAGAGTGGACTCGATATGGATGTGACCTAAGATGAAGAAAAGATAGAGCAGGAAGTATAGGTACTAAAAATATGACCTAAATGCCACTGAGTAAGAATCTGCTTGGATAAAAGTCATGGAAGGCATCTGGGAGGAAAAATAACTCCAGACCCAGAGAGTCAGTGGCATGGAGAGAAACAGATGTGCAGTCCAGAAATAATAGTGGACAGTGAGTGAACTTGTAGTGCAAAGCAAAGTGGCAAGTAGAAAGGGGAAGGCGACTGTTAGCTCTGGAAGCACAGATGACATGACATCAGAGCACAGAGGCAATAGCCTTTGTCCGTGTATGTCCAGGAGGAAGAACAGTGGCTATAGCAATGTTAATAGGAGAAAGTGAGGGCAACTCAGGGTAGTGCCCAAGACAGGAATGACAATCAAAAGGACAGACATATATTTTAATAGTTAAAGAAAAAAATATTACAATGCTGTGTGGCTTTACCACTAATTTTCAAAGAGTCAAGAGAACCATTTAGTAGATTCTCATGCCCTACACCTTTGTAATTAGCAAGATAAAGTCTGGAGCTTGTACATATCCACAGAGTCTGTAAAATATGTTGTATCGGTGCCAGCACCAGTTGTAAATGAAGCTAGAAGGGACAATAATTTTGGTTAAGAAAAATCCGTCATTTCCAAAGATTATAGGCCAGATTCTACTCTCTTCACATCCCTGCAATTCCACTAACATAAAGGAATTTGCCCAAGGAGGTACTATATGAAGCCTTCTGATTTAGAACGGAGACAACCCTTGATGAAGGTGCCATTCACAACAATGAAAAAGACTGAATAATTAGCAGTATGGATAATTGAGAGTGCAGCATCTCACTGATTTATATCAAAATAAAAATTATGTGTCAAAACATTTATTGTTAGCAGTACAATATTCATGGCACAGTATTGATAATGTCCTGCAAACCACCTGCTATTCAAACAGTGGCCATTTATCGCCTGGCAAGATGCACTGAATCATCTCCCCTTAAATAGTTTGGAAATACTGTTCAGTGTCCTCCAAGATGTCTGAATATTTATGGTCAAATACTTCACCAGCTTTGCTCTTTGCACATCTTGAGTTACTGAAATTAGATTGCTTTAACCTAAAGACTGCTAGATCCACCTGTGGAGATGACTGAGTGGAGCTGATAAATGCAAATGTTAACACTCTGAACAGTTTTCTGGAAACAAAACCTATTTTAAAGAATATATTTAACAAGTGTCTTGGGAAAAGTCGTCTGCTCAGATTTCTCTTACTATTTTTGGTTGACTTGAAACAGAGAGGAAGAAATATAAGAACAAAAGATAATCTGGAGGTGTGAAACTGAGTTCCTCTGTGACTGTGTTTTATAAATATTTGATATTGCCCTCTGCCTGAATGGAGCTTTGTTTGGGGGAATCAGGTGGCAGATGTTTAGTTTTACCTGATAGCTGCTTTGGCACCATTCCCCTGTTCTGTGTGACATGGTGCCGAAGCCACGTGCTGTATCTGCAGTCGTTTGGGGACACCAGGTCAGGTCCAAAAGCTGCAGAAGCGATGGGAAGGCTCTCATTGACACAGCTGGATTTGGACCACGTTCAGTCTCGCTGTTTCTCTAAGGAACAAATGCTGTGTTTTGCCATGTGACTATTCAATAAAAAATACCGCTTCTCATCTTTATCATCTTTCAAATTGCAGTGTGCCAGCCCTACCACAACATCACAGTTCTGTATTAGGACTAAAAACTTCCAGGAAGTTTGTACTTCTGTATGTTTTCACAGCAAACATGGAAATCTGATCATTTTAACCAGCGTGTAGTTTCTCTACCAGCTCCTAAAATATTTGTATTGCTTTTGCATTCCCACTGTTGGACTAACACTGTCTTAAGTACTCTCTGTTCTTCATGGAGATGGTCACTCCTGCAAAGAGCCGTGCAGTGCCAAGGAGCATTTGTTAGTGTCTGCTGGCTAGTTAAGCACCGCTGCAGATATGCGATAGCCTGAATTTGCCAGCACTTCACCTTCGGAAATAGATCCTTGCTGCCATAAACAAAAGTGGACCAAAATATTGTTGCTTACACCGAGCTAGAAGCCAATGAGAGCAGTAAAGAGAGATTTCAGTATTATGAGTGTAGAGTGGAAGCTCTTGTTCCACCGATGTTAAATGCCTCGGCACAGGAATTGCCATTTGACAACAGCGACCTTGTCTGTCATCCTCACAGCCCGATGTGCCATGCTGTACCCTGGCAAAGGACAAAGAGACCAGCGTGCTTCTGCGGCCATTCCTCCTGGAGTCTTCGCCTGCTTATGGTCTTGTGTGGGTTGTAACTTTAACAGGAAGAGCTGGCAGCAAATGAGCCGGAGTCACTTGCAGGTTTTTTTTCCCTCACAAAGCCTTCTGACCTTGAAAAGCCTTAAAGCCGCGTTCCCCATGAAAAATAACTTCTACTTAGTGCTGAGCACGTGTATTGTTGCACTGACAAATAGACAAATAACAATGTGAGTACATGCCTTGATCATTTATCCTCCTCAGAGGGCCATAAACCATGAGTAAATGCAACAAAAGCAGAAGATTAATAGTCGCTGCATAATGCTTTGCATTTTTCATAATGATTCTCCACAGATAGAATCAGTAAGTGTCACTAATTGGTAGGCGCTTTTTCTGCAAGGGGACCCGATCCTCCCTCTGGTAGAGTTGGAGGCCACTCTCTGGTTCTCATGTGGGGGAGAGCAGGAGCAGGCTCCTTGGGAACTGCAAAGACAGCTCTTTAACAGATGCCATAATTCAGGCAAAGGCTGTGTGCAATGCGGAGGGAGCCCTGGCAGCCTGCCAAGATGGTACCAGCCAGCTTGGTGCAGGGGCAATTGTTTGCAAACCCATTGGTGGCTATTCAGGCTTGAGGAGAAAGAGGTTGGCCACGAGCCAGCTGCTGAATTTAACATGTACTCAGCTGAATTTCACATGTATTCAGCTGAATGGCCAGGCTGGCCTAGTGATACAACCCTGCAGTGTCCTGCTGATCTCTTTCGGATCTAGTTGGCTACCACTGATGCTTGTCCCCTGTGGATGCAAGGGTTTTGTGTGGGAAACTGCGGGACAACTACCTACCCAGCAGTGTCCAAAGCAACAATAGCACAGGAGTACCCCACACTGATTGTTGTGGAGGGCTGTACATGTCTGGTAAAAACACTTTCATCAAACTATAATCAAATACTCTTTTTTGCTTAGAGTGATTTTTTTACTTTAGGTCTTGCATAAAGAATAAGAGCATAGTGTGTCTTTTCTAGTGCTCCAGCTCTGACATTACAAATCTGCTTACATCCAGTATTATGCCAAGTAAAGGTACCCAAGGTACCTCCCTGGAAGAGTGCTGTGCTTGCGCAGGAAGCTATGCCAATGCAGCCGTGCTGCTCCCAGTGCCCAAACAAATTTGGCTCTTTATGTGCTATCTGGGTGTAGCGTGTGGGCTCAGAGACTGACCGTAGAATTGGGTGCTCTGAGAGGCGGGCTGGTACCATAGCCAGCACTTCAGAGTCCTCCATCAGACCTCCCACGCTGAGATGATGATGGGGCCAAAAGTCATGAGCTCTGGTTTGAGCTGGCCACTTGACTTTGGAAATTGTCAGGCACACACACTGCAAGGATGTTCCTGTTGCCAGCTTTCTGAAATGTAAAGCTTAAACTGATTTGGGCTACGCTGCCAAAATTTCCCCAAGTGAGCTCAGAGAAGATCATCTTTCACAGACTTATCGAAAAGGCTGCCTGGTGATGTGGATCTTTTTCAATTTCCCCTAATCTGGAATACCCACATTGTATATCCCTGTTCCCATTCTCCATAGCATTGCGTAGTGTCTCCCTGCACTTGTGCAACTCCAGGGATCTGTCCTGCTCCAGTCAGAGGATGACACTGGAATAGCATCTCCTCTGGAAGTGGGAGGATGTGGGACAGATGGAGACACAGGAAAGAGAGAGCATATGGAGTTTTCCAACCTCTTTCTGTCTGCAGCCCTTTTAGGGAATTGGACTTTGTCTCTTTTCCCCACTCCTAGTTAAGAGCTCTTCTTAGCTTCCTGTGCCCTATAGAAGTCTATTCTTCCCAAGGAGGCAGAAAACAGGAAAGGCAACTTGTTAACCTAGACAAGGCTCAGGGAATGTCACTCCACAAATGGCTATGGTGGAGAACAAGGCCATTAGGGAAAAGCTATCAGTGCTTTAAGTGCCTCTGCTGACCATGCATGTGCTCGCTCACTTGTTCCTTTACCTATTGCCAATTCTCTTCATCTCTCCCCATTTTTCTGGCTATTTGTACTCTTGTCTCTGTGCAGTGTCTTGAACACAGTATGGTTTCAGTCTGGCTTCTTGGCACTGCTGTAAGGTTGGTATTTCTGTCACCAGGAGCAGTCAAATCAAATCCAGCAGGCTTGGGACGTCAAAATCTGTGGTCGGTCTTAAAATCAAAACCAAAGCAGCAGCATTATTCTTTTCAGACAGATCATCAATTAGGGCCAAAATCGGTAACATGTCAGTCTGACTTACTGACTGCAGGCTGATTTTCAAAAAGCACTCAAGATACATAGACTATTAGTTGGCATGGTATGGATATTCATACAACTTTACCCCACAGTTCGGGAGAAGCTTCTGAACTCTCCAGGAGGACTAACTTCAGAGCTCTCTCTGTTTACTATTTATTTAGTGGTGGCAGCAAGCAAACCAATATTCCTTACATGAAGCAAAGATCTGAAAGCAAAGAATGCAGAGTGTCACAAAATCCCATCCACTTCAGCTAAGGAGAGTCACAGCCTATTTGGAGCATAACATGAGCATTCGTTACTAAACTGCAGCATCAGGTACTTCTGGGGTAATCAGAGATTATCGCCTCCAGAAAAACTGCATCTGAAGAGAGACTGGCTGCCAGACAGGCAGCTCTGAAGGGAAAGGAGCTCCTCTGCTACAAACCAAGGAACATATGCTCTTCCCTCCATGATGCACCGTATGGTGAAGAAAAGGAGCAGAGCTTTGAGCAGAGCCATCCTGACACAGCAAACATTCATTTGATGTTCAGTGGCCTGGCACAAGTGGAAGAGCAAGACTTGGATGGCGAACATCTGAAGAGGTGTGGACAGAGGCCAACAATGCACTATGGATCAGAGCTTGAGTATACTGCTAGAAAAAAAATCCGCAAACCCCTATTCCCTGTTTATTCAACATCTCATATTCTGTTATTTACTGGTGCTTTCTATAATTTGCACCACTGTATGCTGGGACTTGCTGAAGACAAAACAGGAGTTTGAGAGAGCAGATTTCAACTCATATGTTATATCCAGGCAGGTTTCCACAAAATGAATTTTTCAGAATTTCTGGGGCTGGCTGTTCCACTCATTTCCCTTGGGAACAGTTTCCCAGTGCCTGTGTCCCCATGCAGATCTAGGGGACTGAGAACCTTCCTCTCCTTGTTGCTTGTTAAAACCGTAGTTCTGCAAGCTGACAGCTACATTTTTGCAGTTAAAAATAATCTTCTGCCAATGGAGTTTCTGTAATCTTTCTGAAAATCCCTGCCTATAAACAGGAGTCTTAAGAAGGGGATATTTGAATCCTCCTCTAGGCAGAAGCACAGTAGGCTCTTTTCTAGGTAACATGCTGTTGGGGTCAGAGAAATAGCCATTACCCCACAGTTTTAATTTGCTGTGTGTCAAAGCTCTGGAGAGTCAAGTGGCCACTGCCGTTAATGGAAAAGAATTTCAGACACTGCAGGGTGATAAATCAGAAATGATACCCAGTAGGTAAATGGGTCCCTGAAAGCACGTGAACCAGAATATGGATGTGGTAACTCACTGGAAATAGGGAACTGACCTAAAACAGCCTCAGAGAGAGGGGAGAAAAAAAGACTTAGCTGAGATCAGATGGGTAGGACTGGCAAGACGATTTGCCCTCTGAGGGTTTGGTTTTATTGCCGCATGACAGACTGCACCTGGAGCAGGAAGGGCTTTGTCTGGCAATGAGGAGACGGGGCACACCTGAAAACGCCGGCTTAAATTTGCAGCTAGAACGGCAGTGCTGTATAACAGAGCAAGATGGAGATGAGGTGTAAGGCTGTGGTTTCAGGTTCCCAGGAATTCAGGGTGAGGCTTTTCTGCAATCTTCCCTGTCTGCCTCAAGGAGAAATGATTTATAAGCATGAGCATCATGGGGATTTTTGTGGCAAGATTTTTGTGAAGATGTTTTGTTTTCTGAAGAGGGCTTTTTGAATGTGTTTTTTACACATCTAACTAATTAAAACATGACTGAAAGTAAATTATTAGAAGTAGGGTTAAAACTTAGTGAAATTTTATGAAGTAATTAGAATGGCATTCGTAAAGCCAGTGGCCAGATCAGAAATGCAGTTTTATCCAAAACACATCTGCTATGTCTTTTCTTATTAAGCACTTTGACCTCCTGCATGAACAACAGAAGGTTTGGCAGGTGATATAATGTGTTCTAGCCACAAAAAAAAAAAAAGTAGAGGAGAGTTGCAATAACCCTGGAGTTCATGGAGTTTTTCTTCCAGAGAGCTTGTTATGATTTTCACTTGTTCCTATAAAAACTTTGTGCTGAGATCAGTTTTTACATGAGCTCAGAAAGAAAACAACCTGAATGGTTGTGTAGGCATGTTCCTGCCTTCTATGGCTATCCTGGGCTTGGGCTTACCCTAAACTTACCCGTTCTTTTATCTAGTTCAGATGCAAAGAAAGCCTTACGTTGCTTGAAAGCCTGAAGAGTTGCTTTATCTTTTGTCCAATCAAAAATACTACCCTTTTCCACAAGCTTTGCTTCATTAAGGTCCTCCCTAAAGATAACAAAGTGGCTGTGAACGCAGTTATTTCATCTGCGAGGTGGCCACAGCCAGCATTAACTTGTTGCCAAACGATGCCATAGGTTGTCCCTGTGTCTCCTACCTTTGCAATGCCATCCCAAAACACAGTTGTCTGCAGAAGGTGGAAGTTCGTCACCTTGATCTGTGAGCACAGTGGTGGGTATTGCAGGAGTTGGAAGGGCACCAGTTGTGTTAAATGGTAGAAAGGCTCCTGTGAATTTTCCTTAGAGCCTGTGAAGAGCAGATACTGCAGTAGGGATGGAGTGAAATCTCAGAGTCTAATTGGAAAAGAGTGACATTGCTAGAAAAATGTGTGGATTTTTTTTCATCAAAGCTTGGTGCATGGCAGGGTTTTCTTCAGCTGTCTCCAGCAGAGGTAGCGTGCTCATGCTGACTTTCCTCTCTGCCATCGTTCTAAGACGTAGACCAACCGTGGACCAAACTAGAAATTGCCTCCTCAAGTTAGACAATGAAATACTTAAAGTAAAGCATAGGAGAATTACGTGGCGACAGGCTTTTGAGGGATGCTTGAGCACGGGAAGAGTCACAAGTGAGGTAGCCATGGCTTGGGGCTCTTTCCACTCTGTTCTCTCTGTGTGTTGCCAGCACAGTCGCTATTACATGGCTATGGATTATACTATCTTTTCCCTGGTAATTCAAACCTTTATTAGTGACAGCTCTCCACAGACATTCCTAAAATTCCCATCTGACACAACTTAGCGAGACTCTCTGAGAGGAGTGAAAACCTATCCTGAAAAGATCAGATCCTTGTCAGAATATTTCCAATTGGAAATTGCTGACTGTAAGCCACATCTAAAGAAAAATATGGATGTTTTCCAATAGAAGCCATGGATTTTATTTCCCCTCTTTAAAGACAAGACATTGAACTAAGACGTACCCTATATAATGTGGTATATTTGTATGAAGTCATTGCAATCAGAAAAACACACTGAGTTTTTTCCTTTTGTATTCTCTATGCAAAGCTTCTTCTAAGAGAGCTTTGCTTGGCAGCTTTAACTTTCCATGGCAATGGGGTGTGGTAAGAGTGCAAAGTTTCCTTTTCTTCTCCAAGTATTTATCTGGCCCAGGGAAAAAAGGGCAATCCTTAGACAAAAACACAAACCCACCGTTGTCAAGGGATGGAACCCAGACCTGCACGTGGGGGTTGCTTCTTCTGTAGAGTCCTCCGCTAAAGATAAGGAAGTGGAGCTTCTGCTGCTCAAAGGCCTCAAAGATTACCAAAAAAAAAAAAAGAGTTTTCTTTAAAACACTTGAGTCTGATTTGATTACCATTAAATTTCCATTTATTATCCTACGCTGCAGAAAATGGCATGTCTTGCATTCATACTTGAGCAAAGATCTTGCTGCTTGGTGTAGAGATGCCTTGAGCAGGGTCTTGCGTGCAGTTATAGTCATCTGACACAGAAAGATGCTTTCTGTTAGTGCCCTGCAAGTGCAGGTTAGCCAAAACACACCTTCCTAGCCCTCTGCTGGAACAAACAGAGCAGAGGCTCAACCTGCCACTAACCCTGTGGTTAGTCATGCTGTGGGGCTGCTCCAATAGTGGCTTTTGACCCCTGTTACAACAGTGGGAAATCGGAGGCACTACACGTGTTTCACTTGAGAGGGGGTGGTTTCATTTTGTTTTTCACCATCTGCTTGACGCCTGCTGTAACCCACCCTCCTGTCCCCTCTCCCTCAGATATGTCAGAAGCAGCTCTGGCTTCTTCTGGTGCTTACAGAATCAGGCAAATTGGGACCTCCTGCTTTGCTGGTGTTGGTAGGCGTCTGAGTAGCAGAGAGAACTGTGCTGTCTGCCGTGCAGGTTGGTGCTGTGTTGAGGGTGACAGCTCCTGAAAGCAGAGTCGCCGTGTCAGCACGGTCCTGCACTCGGTCCAGCTCATCTGTGTGCCTAGAGGTGCTGTGTGGCTGTAGCTGCGCTGCTGTTGGGGTGTGCATGAGCAGGAGCAGCACCCCACTGCGTGGTGGTGCCAATTCCCAAAAGCTAAGCTGGTGTATTGTGGCTGACTCGTAAAGGATAGTACTTAGGCAGCGTCTTACAGCGCTTAGCAACTTTGCTACCCTGAGAAACTGTGCATTTGGCAAGGGGATGAGCGAACGCAGGGTTTACAACGTTGTTAATAGTTCCTGCAACTGAAACAGCCGGATGGAGACCTTAAAATTCAGGTCATTATATTTAAAAAAACAAAAATTCATTAAATTCTTCCACAGTTAAAGTCAAAATAGGCTCCCCACTGTGCTCTGCCTTCCAGGTTCTATATGAATGGAGAGGGAAGGACAGAAGCTGCTTGAAATAAAGCCACTAACGGCTCTGAAATGTGACAGAACTGACTCTGCTTGAATCCTGTTTTGAAGTCCTTCAGATCTATCACTGATATGGCTTCTATCATCTTCACTCACACCTAGCTCTGAGCACTGTTTGCCAACCCTCATCTCCAATCTAGGCAAAACCATGAAGGATGTATGAAAAGAAAACAGGAGGAGGAGGAGGAGGAGGACTATCCTTCTTCCAGAAACTATTTCATACGTGTTTCATTACCATAAGACATCAAGGAAACAGGGGGAAATAAGGCTTCAATACAAAGTGCATTCAAAATGCATCGTGAGTCTTTGTTATCGGGTGACCACAGAGACACTGACCAGTGTTTGATCAGTTTTGCTGTTGGAGCAAAACTTTTCTGTGCTTCTTTTTTCTCCATTTTACTTTTTTTTTTAAATTACAGAATCATTCCAGGTAGAGAGTCCTGAGTTATAACATCTTTCCACATCCCAAGTCCTTCCCATTAGTATTTGATGGTGAATTAGCCGGGATAGTGCTTGTTTCTTTGCTAAAGCATTATCTTACAAGTTGCTTTATTTCTGCCAATAACTATGTCCAGCTTTGGAAGAGAACATAGTGGCTTTTCATTATTATTTATTAATTGATTTGCAAATGAAGAGGTACCTGCAAAGGTGTAATCTCATTTGGCATCTTTCTCTGGTTTTATCAAAGAAAAGAAATTCTGGCTATAATAGTTATATGGTGAAATGACAAGGACTAGGCATCACTCTTTTGAGATTACCATATTCTTCCAACAGCAAGATCCTCCTGGAATTTATTTTCATTCTGTACATTGTGGCAGGTGCATGGGTGTGAAACAAATAAATAATCTGGAAGAAATCTTCCATTCAGAGAGAGAATACATTCTGAAATCGTTATCCTGGAGGAAGTAGAACTCCTGCACAGTCTGCAAGTGCTGAATAAACCCAGCTGCAGAACCTCATGGAAGCTGTTAATCTCTCATTCTGTTTATGCTTTGATCAAAATCTTTCATTGCGTATTCAGAGGCAGTATCTTACGTACCAGCGATGCTGAATGTACAGCACTGTATGGTAAATTGGTCGGGTGTAGAGATAGTTACCTTCAAGGATAGTCTGGGTGTGTTAAGTCTTTGTTTAGCCTCTGGAGGCAGCTCAGGGTGCAGGTAGCTTGTTTTGCCAGCAGCAGTGTCATTAACATACAATCTGTTAGAAAATGTTTATCGGCGCAAAAATAAACTACAACTTATAGTTGTAGTGAAGTGGACCCACATGATTTGTACACGTTCAGAGTGGTTGGCTTGGTTATTGATTAAGGTGCTGTCTTCTGAGCAGGTTGGAGAGAGCTGTTGTGGTTTCAGGGTTTCTGTCATTGGAGAAATGCAAAGGAATTTTTTTTAAATTTACAAAGGTGAAACTGAGGCAGAATGTGTTTAATATTGTGTTGACAGGATCATCACGGGTGGCCAGTGGAATCTACAGGAGACCAAATCAGATGAGACACTTTCTGTAAAAGCCAGAGAGATCCAGAAAGCCATTTGAAGGCCTTTTCTAAAGGTGTTAAAAAAATAAGCCCTTGATGAGTGAGTGCAGTTTCTGTAAACACGTTTGAGCTAGCTCACAGAAAATGTGTTTCCAGCTCTGACTGAAAATACCACCCAAGGACCCAGACATAGGCTTAGGTTCTCGACCCAGCCAGTGCCTAAATAGGTAATGAAAATGCATAAAACGCTGATGACAGTGCTGAGGAGCACGGGCCGGGAATATTCTCTGCTGTAAATGACTTCTCTAAATGTCCTTGCTGTGGGCAGAGATGTGGCCAGACGACTTCTGCTGACCCGAGTCTCTTCCCGCAGTACCGTGTGTTTCAGAGCCGCTGCACACAAGGGCTCCTGCAGGCTGCTGTCACGGGCTGCTGCAAACGCTCATCCTTCCTGGAAGCGAGCAGCCCGTTTTCACTATTACTCTGTATTCCAAGTGATGCAAAGTCTTGGGGAAAATAAGGTGGAAATTTTTTCTTTTTCCATTCCTTCTCTTCTCCTTTCTCTGTGCTACTGAAAAAGAAGGGAACATTCTGAAAACAAACATTGTCCATTTTGGGGAGTTGAAATTGCTTTTAAAAGTAATTGCAAAGAGTATTTCATATTTTTGCCTCTTCTTGCTTTTTTTAACTGTAAAATACATGTCATTGCGTGGGCCAAGATAAAAAAATATTAGTTCTTATTTCACCAAAGCTTCTGATTTTTTTTAAACAAACGCAAGTTTTGATTATACTTAATTGGTAACAAACCAGTCTGCTGAGGCTTCAAATAATCAGCCAGAAAGCCCCAAATCTCTTTACCTTGTCTTTCAGCAGATTCTTTCTATTCGTGTGAGCAAGCTCCCTGGAGCTACACAGTTATGAGGTGGCAGGAAGGACTCTTTCTCTTCCTCATACCCATGTGTGGATGAGGAAGAAGCAACTGGGAGAGGAGTAAGGGCGTTCAGCATGATCTGCGGTGTCTCAGAAACAGAGTTTTCTTTGGAGGGAAGTGTTTCTGTTGCTTGTCTTGCAAGGGAAATGCTTCCATTTGGTAAATTATGCCAAATCCTTAATGGCTTGCATTATTAATAGCAGTTAAACAGACTAAAATGAGCAGACTTGGAAATCCAAGGTGACAGCCTGCCCAGCCATTTGCTGGTACACAATGAAGACAACGCTCTTGTATAACCTGAGCACGTGAGCCCCTGGTTCTTCACTGTGAAGTGCATTTCTTGGTCACCGCGTGTAGCTCCCTGCATGTTGTTTATCATTCCCCTGGCCCACGGATGGGGTTGTCTCGTAATCAGTGACAATGCTGGGATACCTTTCTGTCTCTTGATCTCAGGAGGGAACCACGACGGAAAGAGCGGAGAGTGCATCATTCATGGTTTTAGACATATGATGGTTAAGCTGAATGGCTAAAATAAGACCCAGCCCAGGCATACTGCTGACAGCACTCGGAAAAATTTCCAGGGATGGATTCCAGCTAACCCTGGTGCAGCCTACCCACCATAACTGCAAATATGGCTGTTAGCAGCTCGAGATGTGTGCAAAGCACCGAGCTCTCCCATCTCCTTCATTTTTCCCTAGTAGCCTTTTCCTTTTACACACATGTGGTTCCACATGCTCCTGTGTTAAAGTCAACGTAGGTTTTCAAATAAATCCCTGATGCAACCGTGACAGCTTCATTGACCTCAGTGACGATTGTGCTGAGCTACCGAAGGTGGTGACTTTGCTGGAAGCCTCAGCAGGAGGGGAAAGCTGTGACAGAGAAAGGTCTGGTTTTGAATTCCCCTCACTGTATGCTTGGGGTTAGGGCATGTGTATGCAGAGGTATTAAGGAAAGGTAATCCACATTAATTTTTAATGTGAGTTACTTCAAATGCAGGAACCTAAACTTCGGAAGTGAAGTTTCCTAAAATTAATGTCATGACACCTCAGTTGGGTTTTTTTTTTTAAAGTGTTCAGACAGTGTGCTTGATGTGCTTAATGCTTAACTAATCAACTGAGCACCCGTTTCATTATGTACCGTGGGCTCTCAGATTAGTACAAGACCTTAGAAACAATACAGGGACATGAATACATAAACATTCCCAGTGACAGCAGTGTCATGGAAAAGAATAAAAACACGTGTGTTTGTTTCTGCGTGGTACTTACCCATAGAATACATGGAATTTTTTCCAGATGTTGGTCCCCCTGAGCTTACAGTTGTTGAATTTCAAATATTGGCAATCGATGACAGAGCCTTTAATTTTTTTTCAAGGTCAATCTGTGCCCTTTCTCTTGGGAAATCCCTGCAAGCAGTTCCAGGGCTATAATCTCCAGTGCTGAAGGTCCATGGGTTTTAATGGAGTTGTGTCAGCAGGGAACTCGCCTGTTGGATTTGGCGGAGCAATGGAGACAGCCTGATGGCAGTAGCTTCTGTTGTTGTCCCTGCAGATGGGAATGAGGACATGGATAATCCTCTTCAAAAAGCATTGGGACTCTATTTGTATTCCCCACACGGAATCTCTAAATGAGTTTCATGCTGCTTCTGTATTTGTTTGTTGCAGAGAAAAGTAGCTGAAGTCTTGATAACCCAAGTCAGTTTAAAAAAAGTTACAGCACTGATTCCTCCACACCCTCCTGGCCCTTATCAGCATGGGGTTTGCACACCGGCATTCATCAAAGCCTTGGGATCCTGTGCCACAGGATCATTCTCTCAATCTCCGTTGTACGAACTCTGTAGATCAACGCCGTGGGAAACAGCACGCCAAGTGACTGTCGATCTGCTTTAATCGGCAGGTTTTTACAGCCTTCTATACGCCTCTATCCTCCTCTTGCTTAGATTGGTGCCTTATACCTTGAAATATAGCAGGCTTTATGGTATCTCTTTATTAAGTACCCCAACTTAATCTATATAATATTTATGAAGTAAAACGTACAAGTAGACGGCAGTTCTGTTTTATATATGAATTTCTATTCATAGGTGTCTATGTATGTTTGAACTTCATCCTGAATATGTTCTGCACATCATTTACACATAGGCATGTGTACATAAAATCACTCATGCATAGGTGTATGGAGAGTATGTGGAGATGTCCACACTAGGGCTGTGCTTGCCTGTCTAAACTACTTTTAAATGTAAAATAGAATATATTTCTCGGTATATTTATTCTGAAATTCTGGTAGGTTCTAAGAAGGATACACCCTGCCAAAATTATCTCACCAGATGTTTAAAAGACCATGTTTCCTTTTCCCATCTCCCACCATATTTGCAGAAAAAGCTAAATGCAGCAGTATCCTCCCACCAACAGCAGTGATCCAGAAAGCATGAGATAGTAGGTACAATCTCCACATGCTGTACGTTAATACAGTACACTCACGCATGATTTCATGCACATCTGTGTGTGCTCTCATCTAACCTCCATTCTGAAAACCTAGCCATGGCTGCATGAAGCTTCTCCATCTTCAGTTTTGGTTTTCTCCTGAGTACTGAGAGGGTTTAAACGACCATTTGTCTATGTTAACTGAAATAAATAGTGTTTTTCCTCAGGCCTCAGGTGGCTTTAGACCACAAACTGATATCCCTTCCTGTATGAAGGACAGTGCAAAAGGGCAAACAGTGTTTGCATCATTTTCATATGAAATCACCCCAAGCCAAGTAACCTCTACCCCTATTAATCTTTCATGCATCCAGTGACAGAAAGGTGCAGCAAAAAAGAAACCGCAAACTGGGGGCATAGCAGGAGGCTTTATGTGAGTGAAAGGACTTAGATTCAGTAATGTTTCTGTTCCTGTGTCCTGGAAATTATTTGTGCCAAATATATTTCCATTAATTTTTATTTTTTAAAAAATCCAGGAAGAAACGTAAGGTTTTGGGGCCTTTCAAAAAGCTGCCTTTACATCTTCTCCATGTTATTCCAGCCAAAAAATATTGACTCAGTCCAGTCAGAGGCTGGGAGCTGTGTTGGGTTTTTTGCTGCATTTTCTGATAAGCTAAATCCACTAATGGTAGGTAACAGTGGGAGAAAATGACACGCTAATTCTGTGAAAAATATAAACTTTAGCCACTGACTATATTAGTGAACGCTGGATGATAATAGCTGCACTGCTAAAGCCTCAATTAAGCCTGCTGTAATGAGTGTTTATTGCAAACCAGGACCACAGTCTTGTCATGAAAAAGTACATGAGGATGTCTTTAATTAATAGAGTAATATAGTTATGCCTTAAATGAAAAAATGTATTTGCATATGTTTGCTTTTACAGGAATAACTAAGTGCTAAATAAGCTTCAACAAGAGAAGGAGGCTTTTGTACAAACAGTCAAACAAAACTCCCCTAAAAATTTCTTATTTGTTGGATTACTGAATGACTGCTGGAGAGCAGAGTCTGGTAAGCACGTAGCTGAAGCCTTCCTAAGGCAGAAGGAGGAGAAAACAGATGCCCATTTGACAAGAAGCGTGAAAAGCATGTACAGAGGGTCAAAGACTGTCAAGACAGAGGAGATGATGAGATGCACGGTCTACCAAAAAGGACCACCTGTCTGAAGTGGCAGAACAGATTGTAAAGCACAGGGGGTAAAAAAGACATGCTAATACTTATTACTTTAAACAAAGAGCGTGGTGTAAGGAGCCAAAATAACAGGGACGTGAAGTAACTGAGGGAGAAAAGGTGGAGTATTTGACAGCTATTTTGTTCAGTTTAGCAGAGACAGACGGTGAAATGAGAGCTGCTTCACAGGTCAGTGGCTGCCCATACTGCAAAGGTAGATCGGCAACTGTGAATGTGATCGCTCAGGAGGATCAGCCTGGTCCAGCCATGAAACCGGCATCTCACAAAATACTTTATTTTGGGATCTCTGTCTTCAGGCTCTGGTTCAAACCATTGAAATAGGTGGCTCTAGGTTTGGAAGGTCCCAGTCTCTTGATGGGTACAGTGACTTATCTCAAGCTGGTCTACACTCATGTTACGTTTAGGAGTACAACACCAAGGCAGGGAATTGACCTTTTAGTCCATGTAAAGTCCATAAGAGGTAAAGAGTACCTGGCTGGTAGCTGAGCAGCCTTGCTGAGCTTGTGTGGAGACCTGCCCCCAACATGAGCAGTGCTAGGCAGGAGAAAGCACAAGCTCCAGCCAGGATTCCACTGCCAGGGAGGCATTGATCATCTGCTACACAATCCACACTGACAGCACTGCTGGCGGGGCAGAGGGGTTTAGGGCTTTCTTTGCTTCTCCTTTGCTGATCTTTTCGATCGGTGAGTCTGGTCAGGTCGGTTGTACTATGAGGATCTTGGACAGCAGTTGACTGCTAGCTCTTGAAAGGTGCTTTTCACTGAAATTCCTGGTGCTTCGTCTTTCCTCTGACTCCAGTTTAACTGCCTTGCCTGAATGACTGACTAGCTAATAGCCAGGATGAACTTGATGTCTGTTTAAATGCTTGTGGTTTTGGTGTACAATGTGATACGACGCTGTCCTCTGGGACAACGTGGGAAAATGTAACAGCCAATTCCATACGTGTGTTTGCAATATTAGAAAGGCACCTTGATCTGTTTGGGCAAGCTTGGATTCTTTTTACAGTAGGGCAAGTAAAACAAAACTATGTTGCTCAAACTCTTTAGATTAAGAGTTTTTTCACATGAGTAAATATTTATAGAAGTTATCCTTCTACAGTGGAAGAACCATTAAATATAACTTATTTTTAATGAGCTTCCTGCAAACTGAGACAGCTTGCTAGACCCAACTTTCTCCTCAATTAACCATGTATACCAACATAAACAAACAAAAAAAAAATTCCAAAATCAACTTCAGTTCTGGCTTTCTCAATCGCCTAACTGAAGGTTTATAAGGATACTTAGTCTTAGGTAGGTATTAATTTAATTGCACACCTGACTTCTACTGTATAAAGTAAAACTGTGTGCTTCCAGTACGTGACAGAAAATACTTTCCCAGAAGCTCCCCAGGCAAAGCCAACTTCCATCTTACTGTTCTTACAGAAAGGAAGATAGTCAAGTGCTTCTTTTGCCCAGTTACTTTGAATGGGAAATGTGACTTCAGGCACCTGAACCATAGAGTGATTGAAGGTCAGCCATGGTGCCAGAGGGGCATGTGGCAGCCATTGTCCCTACAAAGGCATCAGCAATGGATCTGGTCCCAGAGCCCTTATCACGACTCTGAGAGCCTCCTGTACGTGAGGACCTCAGTCACAGCCTCAGATTCTTCCTGCGTGTTAGGAAGCAGCTTGCTAAGCAGCGTGATCTTGATCCTGAAAGACGTCTGGAGCTGCAAGAGAAGAACAAGCACATGGACCCTGTCCCCATGAAAGCATGAAGTGACATGTGGAAGAAATACAGCCAAGCCTGGGCTATGTTCTTTCAGAGTGAACAGAAATAAGTAACAAGATCCTAACACGTTCACCTCCTTAGTTGTAAACAGTGAAATTAGACATTTGCCCAAAGACAGAAATGTAACAGCAATCCTCAGTGCCAGGGGCATGGGATCATTCTGGTCCTGAAAAGCTTTTAAAGGTTCCTCTTCATTCAGTCCCAGTTACTTCTGCCTATCTGAACACAAACTTCTGCAGCCTCTTCCCAGGCTTCTTGTTTCTGAAACAAAGCCATTTCCATTTGAAGCCCTCCAAGCCCCATTCCACCATAAGCTTTTCTTTGACCTGCTGGGTGTGGACAGTTTCCCCAGAGCACACTGTCCTGCCCACCCTCCCTTTACCAAACGTGGTCAACAATTAAGCTAATTAAGCTATATGCAGGATTAAGTCTCTGGGGCCAGATTCACAAAGGGACTGAGGTGTTTGAAATGGGAATTAAGCTGATTATCAGCATATCGCTCTCATTATACAGTCTTTGAAGCTTCCATAGCCTTGTGCTTGTGCACATTTCCTCTCAGAGAGTTCCTGTGTGCACAGGGAGGGAACAGAATTCCCTTTATGCTGTTCCCTCAGTGAGAACCGCCCCAGGGAGAGTCCTGGGCAGGGGGGCAGCCAACCCCCACCTCACCCCTCCAGTGCTCAGCATCTATGAAAAGCTGTTTCCCCCATGTCCCTGCAATAGGCTTTGCTTGCTCGAGGTAGTAGGAAAGCCTGTTTGAACCGTCTTGTTTCACACCTTTATGTACCGAGTTGTCAGGGAACAAAAGGCATTTTTGTTAGCAAAGGCTCACAGAGCTTTTCTTTCATGTGTGACAGATGCTTTCAGAATCCATTTGAGGGAATCTGCATAATTGATACACAACACCAGTGACCCAGCCTGAATGACTTAAAGTCTTTATTTCCATCTCGGGTCGTTCAGAAGCAGCCAGTGGAATTTGTAAGGCTCCATTAAGATGTTCAGGTCTTCGGGCTCTCTAACAGTGGAGACCATGTGAATACCTGAGGACAAATAGCCTAGGTTTCATTAGCAAGATAAAATCCGCAGGGTGAAACATGGAAAATCAAACGCGATGAGGAAATGATTGTGAGCTGGTTATGCATAGTGTCAGCCACAGAGGGCTGAAGAATAAAAGGAGGAAAAACGATGAGCTCTAAACAGCAACAATTGCCCTCTGAGCCTTGACCGCTGTGAGACATTTGTGTGTCTCTGTCAGTCCTAGCAAGGATTAGCAAGCTTTTTAGGAAAAAGCCAACATGGGAAATTCTTTGGCAACATAGACGTTCAAAGTATTGTTTCTGCCAGTAGCATGTTGTACTACCGATCCCCTTTCAGATTTTCATCCTCATCCAGGCATAAAGGCTCATCCCAAAATGAGGAGAACTCGGGTGGATCAGTTTTCTCTCACTGAACAGAAAGTGTCTGAATTTCCCAGATTCTGGTTGAGGCTTTTGGAAGGGCTATAAGTTTCTCAAGGATGAGATAGAGATAAACACTACAGCTTTCATTTTAAGGAAATTTTGCAGACCATCACTTTGCTCATTACTAGTCTACTCTTCATCCTCTGATTTTTCTCATTCCCTAAACCCCATGGATCACTACAGTGTCCATGCGTTGGTTTCCAGGGTGTGTGGGATTGCAGCACTTACGGACTGGGGGCTTCCGCTCAAGGTCCATGTCAGGGCCTGGCCTTCCAGAGGGTCCCCATAGAAAGAGACTGCAGCAATACGCAGGAGGGACTGAGTGTTCTGAAAATAATACATCCAGTCATACAATACTAATTTCCAGTAACGCTGTGAGAGTCATATTATCAGATTTATCTCGTGTTCAGCTCCCTGAGTCATCACAAATCATTGGATGAGTTGCTTACCCTCTCTGTATCACCATGCTTCACTTAAATTGGGGATAAAGTATGATGTTTCTTCACCTGCCCAGAACACCATCTTTGCATTGATGACTCTGTTCTAAAATAGGGATCAATATAAGCACTTAGTTTCTGCATCTGTGAGTTTCTTGGTGTCTCTCCAGGAATGGCTTGTGCTGGGCACCCCTAAGAAGTGGGCTGCAAGACCAGCTGGGTTGGATCCAGAATGTCAGGTCCCCTGTTCTTGAACTCTTCGTGGCAGCGCAGCAATCATACCTGTTCTCTGTCAAGTGTTAGTGTTGTAAGCAGTGTCAGTCTGGAAGACAGTATTTGTTCTCTTCCCTGCTCTAGTTTCAGTAAGGTTTCTAAATGCAGTTGTAGATATTCTTCTGTCCCAGCTTTCTGTGTAATTGCAGAGCAAAAATCACGTCTTTCAGAGACTGCACTTTAGGGGGAAGAAAAAAGGTTTGGCGAACTACAGAAATCACATTAAAAATTGTATCAGTAGCAATGAATAAATTGTCAGCACCATTCAGCCCAGCACTATAATCACTATAAAGCATTTTAAGGCACATTTATTTTTAGTGGCTGGTAAGAGTGAGAAGCTTATAATATAGCTTTGATGCCTCTTTAATAAGTGCCCTGGCTACTGCATTACTTGCATTCATGGTGTATAGCTGCTTCAGCAAGCCAGATGGGTTTTGTACAAGCAAACCCAACAAGAAACAGTTACAAATCAGATACTAGAAACAAATCAACGAGGGAAATGCAAAGCTTGATCTCTAAGTCTCAGGTCTCACCTTACTCTTCCTGTTGAAGAGACTCAAGCCTCTCTTCTACACAAACAGGAAAGGAGTGGTGAACTCCTGCAAACAAACTTGGGCAGCTCAGGGACAGGCTCCTCCAGACATTCAGAAACCTCTCAGCCCCGGTGAGATAATGCACTCCAGGACTTTGCCAGTGCCCCCTTGAGTAATGAATCTGTATTTGCCTGAAGGAGCAGAGCGATGCTACAGAATCAGCTTTGTCACTTGCCAAGGGGACACAGATATGCAATAACGGAACAAAGCAAAAAAAAAATCAACAAAGCATGTTATTTAAGTTAATACTGGATAAGAGAGACCCTGTGTAACTTCTGCAGACTTCTAGTTGCTTATGAAGAGGCTAATTAGGTATTTGAACCTAGCCCAGGGTTAATGTGTCTGGAGAATCCTTGAAGGAATGTCTTCCTACTCTTGTTTGAAGTTGGGTTTGTGCTACCCAGATCACAAGAGTATTTGCTCTTTTCTACCAACCAAATGGCAAGAGCCAGCTTTGTTTACTTGCCCATTCATGGTTCTTGTGTTTAATTTAGGACATCATATGGCCAGGAAGATGGTTGGGTCCTTTTGCCCCCTCCCCTAACATTTTGATAAGTAGACCTGTTTCTGTTCTCTGACTACACTACCTTTTGGCTTCATCTTTGTGCTTTTTCTTGTTCATTAGCGAAGCTGAAGATTTATAAATCTTGTATCACAACCGTTTATAATACTACCTTCGTTTTAACAGGACGAGTACAAATTACTACTAGCAACCTGTAGAGTTCAAAAATACTATTGAAAAGTAAAGGAATTAAAAAGTGGAGGCGACACCTCTTAAATTGTCACAAGATCACACTTACAGTCACCATTCAGTGTAGGACGTGGGAAAGTATGTTAGTTTGGTGAGGAAACACTGAACCTCTATAACTCATTGTTCAAATCTACTGCAATATTAATTTAGGTCCTTGTATTAAAAAAAAAATTTCACTGTGATTAAACGGAATTAGTGGATGATACAGTACTTAACGTAGAGGTAATAATACGACCTCCCTCATTAGTGCAGGACTGCTATAGCTTCTTAATTGATTTTAATCGGCATTTAATTAGAAAATGTGAATCCCCTGTGGCTAATTCATGCTTTACACTATTCCAAGGTGGACTGTTATTTCTTTTCTGCAAGTAGCATCCCAATTTCAGGTCCAGAAAAATATGAAATCTTGTCTTTGACTCATGACCTTCGAGGGTCCCGTGTGTAGAGATAGTAGGTCATAGACTTGGGCTGTTGATCAGCTCTAAGCCTCTAAATAAAGGTCACCAGTGCCTGTCTCGGGAAAGAATCCCCTTTTCTGTCTCAGCTTTTACTCTGGAGTGGAGTTTCCTAGTGCCAAAGTACCTCGCATACCGTTGTACTTCCAGAGCATATATCCAAGTATTTCTTGGGGAAATAATCCAAGGGCTCTGCGTTCAGAACTTGTGGTAAGATGCAGACAAAAGTTTTATCATTTATGAAAGACTGAGAATACCTGTGAGTCCATATATCGAAAGGTTGGTGAAAGGTACTCGGTGAAATACCATATTGTTTCACCTCCAGAAAGAATGACTTGAAATAGAGAGGGAGAATATCCTGCTCTCTGAATGAATAACACAGAGAAATCCCTCTGCTAGGATGATATGAAAGTTTTATTGCATTCTGGATTTTCAATTGTGCTGTATTAAACCATATTAATATTTGGGTTTTCGAGGGCAGTCAAAAATCAGCAGTAATGATGAATTTTTCATTTACACTAGTGCCAAATGATCAGCCTCAGTGCTCCAAGGTCAGTCAATCATTCCACTCTGGTGGAACATTTCTGCCCTTAAGGCAAATGAAACTTTTTTCTCTCTACCTCAAGTGCAGATAACTTATGGGACAAACTCACTAATAGCTCATCCTGCGTGCCACGGCTGTTGCCCTATGATCCATCAACATACCTAAAATGAAAAGCGATTTCCCTGGAGACAAGGGGTAGAGCTGCTCACAGCCTTTTTTTTTTTTTCTTGTGTACCTGAATGTAGATTCTCTAATAAGCAGCTGGCTCAGCCGAAATCTCTCTATCCAGCTATGCTGTGCCTTGCTAAGAAGGAAAAAACCCCACAGAGTCTGATCCAAACCTGAGTACATTTTCATGGAGGTCTTGCTTCCAATGGGCTTCAGAACAGCAATTTCACTGAGTCAGGTAAAGACAACCGGACTGTGAAGTCAGCTTTTCAGGTGAGAAGTTGGTAGCCAGCTTTTCTCACCTCTATCACAAGCTCAGGTATCTGGCCACATTTTACTAAAGGTATTTTTTAGCACTTCGTTGTGGCTTTCATGTAGAAGTGTTCAGAGTAGTCATCATTACCACCGCAGGAACAACATGAGCTCACACTGAAACAAAATGGCGTTTAAACTGAGCGACCACCTCAAACATGAATCCTAATAGACCGTTTTATAATAGAAACCTACGGGATTCTTGTTATTAATATTATTGCCCAAACTGTGGTTTTGCTGCAAGCTGGGTGTGATCTCTTACAGTCACTTGTCTCATCACAGCAAAGGAGAAGGCGGGTGTGGCTGGGCTTGAACTCTTTGCTTACAATTATCACCTCCAAGCGAAAGCACTGGACCCTTTGGTTTCTAGCTTTGTTTGGCACAGAAGTGTAATTCAGGGATTTCTCAGTGACATTCACGCGTTTAATCTTTCTTTTAATATTGCCGTTCTGAGATTGGTCAGACACTGAACTTGAGTAGTTATATCTGTCTGCATGCTGTATTTAACCTTACAGCACAATGTTCCTTTCTTTGCTGTATGTCACTTCTTATTGCTTGTGTTCTGAAGCCTTTGAATTTAGCGCAGACTCGAAGGCTGAAAGCTGTTGATTTCTGAAAAGTAAAAGCAAATTAAAACTCCTCCAAAACTCACTAAATCGACACTTTTGTTTTCAAACCAGCCCAGCAAAAGGGTTGTAAAAGAGACCTTGCTTCTTTCTGCTAATCCCCTTGCTTTGTGCTGCGTGCTGGCCCTGCTTTACTCTTTTTCATTTCTTTTTCAATAGTTTGCCTTTGTTTCTCCATTTCCACCTGCTATTGTGCATTTCATCCCCCTCCTCTCTTTGCCAATGCCTCCTATGCCTCCTTCAAGTTTGTCTTCCAAGGCACCTTCCAGCTTGAAGATAGTATTTTTTGAGAGAACATTTTCCAGAAAAATATCAGCAAACCTGGTTCTTAGATGCCCTGTAATGGTGGGAATCAGGCATCCCACACAGTGAGTAGGAGTTACCAGGAGCTGTATTCTTTTTCAACCAGCATCTTGCTTTTGGACTAACCCACTTAAGTTGGCAGGAATAATTCTAGTGTAAGGCATGATGCAAAGTGGAATTGAATCTCAGGCTGGTTTAGTGAGGAAAATCTTGTAAATCCACTCCAACAGGTTGGTTGGTTTGGACTTTCACAGAGAGAGCAGACTCCCTTTTGCATCCACCTCCGTAATGCTTCAACAAGCCAAGGTGCCCAAATCTGAGTTAAATGTAACCTGCAGTTGTGTCTAGATAGTCTTCATTTTTCCTCTGTGTTAATGGTTGTGTGTGGACGACGTTAGGTGTTTGAAAGCATTTTAGCACTGGTCTAATTGTGCTCTTTTTAAGGGCAGTGGTAAAACTGCTGTTAATCTCACTGGAAAGAGGTTTGACAAATTCTAAGTGGTTCTGAAACCCCCACTTAAGTGTTCTACAGTTGGTCTGCTATTCCAGAGCCTTAAGAGCAAGGCTGTTAAGAGCAATACCTACAGGCCCTTTTCAGGCACCTCCTGCAGTGCTGCTTTTGCCAAAGCTAGGTTGCAGAGCAAGCATTATACAGGAGCTGCACTAAATGACCTGCTGCTGTTCATGCTCAGATTCTAAGGTGAGACATTGAAGATTTAATTTTAAAAGTGCTTATAAATGTAGGTTTGCAGTATGCATGTCTGAGGTGAAGTCTTAGAACATTGCACATCAATAGCCTGTTGTTGAGCATCAAACAGGCACGCGAAGTGTATAGGAAGATGAATAAAAATGCAATGACTGAATCCACTCTTGTGACAAACTTGTGAAGTGGTTGTTCTCCATGTTTCTTAAAAACTGAGAATCTCTTACTAGCCTAAAGTGGGAAGATGCGTTATTTGTATGCAATAAAATGTGTTCATCTTTAAAAAATCTATTTATAGGCATCGTCGATGGCAGCCGTTCAGCCCACTGTCTAACTGCTACCTGCCAATTTTCTCTTTACGCTTCTATTAACTGGAGCTTTGGGATTCACAGTTTGTTCAAATTCATTCCTAATGATAGTAAGCCACAGTCTCTTGTGTCCACACTTGAGAGTTACACTGAAGCACTGGAGTCAAACTTCCTATAGAAGGAATTTTTTCTCTCTTTTTTATTTTTTTTTTATACCTACCAATGATTTTTGCAGTGGTGCATCCTGAGTATTAGGAACAAGGCTGGTTTCAGAACACGGTGTGTCAATACCAATAAAATAAAGTTCTGCAATCTGCATTGTTTTAAAGGACTTTGGCCCTGTCTGTCTATGAATAATTCCTTGGTCTTAGGGATACTCCTTTCAGCTTTTTAGGTAAGCGATAAATAAAGGTCACTGTCACTTTTAATAAGGCAAATCTGTGTATTTCTGAGATGGCTGTTTGTGATTCTGGTGAAGCTAGCCTTATCTCTGAGAGATGTTGTTTAGCAGCGTTAGAGAAATGCTTGGTTTTGTAATGCATATTTTTAAGCAGAGTGAGTTGACACTTCTACTTTCATTATCTCTCAAACAGTGTCTACTCAAAGGGTCCTGGCTTTACAGGCACCTCTGGGAAGACTCCAAACAAGTCCGCTATGCTTAGGGCAGGCATAACAAGTTCATGTGGGTCAGGAGTAACATTATTTGTGAAATACCATCTTCCATTTCATGTCTCAGTAGCTAAGTGCCAATGCCTGTTCTCTGTGTGAGGGGGTAGAGGTGACATTGACATGATATTTAGCTGATTCATTTCAACAAACTTGGCTGCATTTCCTCCACACGGACAGCAAGTCAAAGGAAGACGCATTTAGCAAGAGGTACCCTCCTTAAATTAAAATTACAAACTATAAAAAGAGCTAAAACTTTGAGCAAGACGGGAGAAACAATCCTTTGTTATCCCAGTGAAGCTGAGGAGTGAAAGAAATGCCGTCATTCAGTATGAAGAAGTTTATAACAAGGTCTAGCACCTTGCCGTATTCTTAGAGTTGTTTGAGAGTGCTGAAGGAGAAAATGTAGCCTCAGGTCATCTCATGATATTACTGGGTGCAGTAAGCATTAGTGTCCCAGGGCATTGTGCTGGGACAGGATTGAATTAAATACTTCATGGAGTTTTTTTCATTGCTCAGGTGTGCAGATAAATGCAATAAGAGAAGACTGTCAGAAAATCTACAGTAAAATTATCGGTGAATATCAAGACTACAAAACCTCTCCTGTTCTGATTGTATTACCCTTGAGCAGCCAGGAAAGCTATAAAAGAAAGCAAATGTCTTCTGTAGCAAAATGACAGCTCTAATTTTTACTTTTATCTAGTGAGAGATATTTGAAAATGACTATGTATTCCAAACCTGTAGAAAAACACCACTTCAGTTAACTCCGAAAGAAGAGAAAGAACCGTAGGTGAAAACGCAGTGGACTCAAACAGAGAAATTAAACTGATGTCCTGGAAAATAAACACAGATCAGGGAATCCGCTCACTGATGGGCACTCCAGAAAACCCAGATGCATAAAATGCTCCAATATTCCTTTATCACCTCTCCCTTTTTTAACCTGAATTTTAAAAGTTCTTTATACAAGATTATTTTTCTTCCTTCTCTGTACCGAGGGTATTTGTAGAAGCAAAAAAAAAAAAAAAATACAGAAAGGAAGTGGAGAGTCTGCTGAGGACAGGTGACCTAGTTTATGGCTTTATGTCCCAAGTCTCACCAGAATGTCCAAGGATAACATCAGCCAGCTCGCTCACAATCACTAATTATGAGAAAGCTTGGCTGAGAAACCTAACATCTTTTTATTAGACCAAGTAATATAGCTGAGGGGAAAAGGAAAAGAAAAAGATCTGGAGTAAATAAGATCTTCTACAAGTTTGTTAAAAATACATGTTTGGGACTGTTGGAAGACGCATGTCTCCCTGACAAAACCGTGTTCATTACTACATGACCCTTCCTAATTATTATTAATATATGCACAGCAGCTTTGGATGATTTCTTTTTTTCCCTCGTTCTAAGATGCAGGGCCTTGAACAGACCTGAATTCCAGAAGGTGGGGACTTGATCATTTGGGGGAACTTATGCTAGACTTTGGTTGAGACACTTTGGAGTGGATTTTTCAGAGCTGATGGACCTAGGTCAGCGTGTGCTGGTTGAGGAGCTGCCAACACACAAATACAGGGGAGGAGTGAGGGAAAGGTGAAAACGTGAGTTAAGGAGCTGTCGTGAAAATGAGCAGTTACATTATTTAAAGAAGCAATTTTCTGAGGGGAGGGAGACAGTGATGTGTCCTTCTCAATGAAAAAGACAACTCCAAATTGTGACTCGGGCTCCGTCCGCAGAAGGATCCCTGTAACACCAAATCAGTGCTGAAAAAACAAGCGGCAAGGTCATTGGATTGACAATGAATAATAGACTAGCTAAGAAAGGCAGTTGTGTGCTTCCATTCTTAGGAAAGCCGTTTCTTCTGGCAACCAACCATCCCAGCCAGAGACTGGAGTCTTATTATGGGAGGAAATGAGTTGTTCTGCTGACTTCACGTGCCTATGGATTGTCTGCAGAACTTCCACAACAAAGTTCTTTTAAAACAAGCGGCCGGTTACCAAAGAGATTCGTTAATACACCTCGCAGTGTTCAGCTCTATTAATGCTGGCAGAACGCGCACAACACATGGAGTTTAGGTATAGAGTTAAACGTGTTAATTTCGGCTCCCAGATTGATTATCTTAGTGTTAGACAAACATTATCCGAAAGGACACAAATACAGTAGTTATCAAAATAAAAGCTGATCAAAAGACAGACTGATTGCCCAGGCTTAGCCGATTTGTGTGCTGAGCTTTATCAGGGTACTCCATGCTGGTTTCTCCCTTGTACGAAGTGATCACACTGTGTGATGGCAGCAAAAGTCCCGAAGACCTAATTGCAAAGATTAGTAAAGGCTCTGCATTATTAAACTACTGTCATTCTTCCTTCTTTTTCCACAAACACACAGGCGGTATTCTTTGAGATAGAATAAGAAACAGCACTTAAAACTTCTGTTTTCCTTTGCTGGGGAGTTACAGGATACACCGTAATTCTTGTTGTAGCAGGCGAACGTGAGGCAATCCACCCAGTTAACACTGAACGCCTGCTGAGAGAACTAACAATAGACCATTCACGGAAACACCACTAGTAATTAATGCTAGAGTTACACAGGGTTATAGGTTAATTAGAGGCCTGGCGTAAATGAGTACAGCCCTAATGGTACCCTAATTTACACCCACATTATATGGCATTTAAAGCTATTTACAGTATAAGCATTAGTGTTTGTAATTTGTCCTGTCAGAGGAGAGACCCTCTTCTCTTTTGCAATGTGTAAGTGCTGGTTCCATTTGCCAAGAGAACAACAGTCACATCAGCTTTTCTGGTTAGAAACTGTTCTGTGGGAGGTAACTGCAGTTTTCATGATAAAACAGTGTATGTATTATATTAAATGTGTTCCTATACTCTTGTATTGAGCAATGGCGTAGGGAAGGATATACCAGGGATTTCCATTGTAAAAACCAACACCTATTCTGAAGAGTTTAATATAGCTGTAAAAGCTGATTATACGTTGGAGTGTGAAAGATCTTGGAGAAAGAGCTCTTTAGCACGCATAGAAGATATCTCTATATAATGGCTTATAAACATCTTCTCTCAAAACCTGACAATACTGAAGGGAGATGATGAAGAGCTACTCAAAAATCCATTTAACTGATAAGCTGAATGCTCCTAATAACTGAATTTCAGGCATCCCAGTGAAGCAAGTGAAAACACAATCTGAAGCAACAGTCTTAGCCGTAAGAAATCCTGCCCTTTCAGGACAGCTTCTACACAAAGTGTGTTTTTTAGAGCTCATTTAATATTGATAACATCAGCCCTTTGGGTACCCTCGATTGGCACCTGCTGCCTGGCCCTCGGTGCCGGGTACGGTAGGAGTAGGAGCCATGTAGCAGAGACTCCGGGGCAGCAGATCTGATCTGTCACTGAGCAGTTGTTCATCAAAATGGCACACCTCAATTTAAAATATCTGGAGAGGAGCTATGCTGCTGCCCGCTGGACAAGTGCATAATCTAAGCAGCAGTGATGCTGAGGGTCTGTCCTTGCCCACGGAGAGATCAGATCTCAGTTTACTGTGGTGCATCAAAAGACAGAGGTGCCTGTGCTGATGGCTGGGTGTGAGCAAGCCCATGCCTGGGCATGGTTGGTTAGGCACTGCCAGAGAGGTAGTAAGATCTGCTGGGAGAATGAGCTGAGTCATTCCCATGCAGCCCAAGGGCATTGCGGTTAAACCAAGGCTGAGGAGCCACCAGAGACTTTCACCATGAGGTTCTTACCAGCCTTGAGTTTTCGCCGGCTCAGAGATCTCTGTGTTGCGCTCCATCTCGTGCAGGAAAGACGCCCTAAGTCCTACAGAACTGCAGATGATACACCAGGGTTGCTCTTGCGCTGTCATCTCTTTGCAGTTATCTTGGACTTTCTTCCAGTTCATCCATTGGCCATCAAACGTTAGCTCATGAGGCTTGGAGGGTATGAGCAAAACTTGGTACAAGATGTTTACGAGAAGATGGCTGTAGGAAACACAACTAAAACTTTGGTCTTCAGGAGTGTAAGCATCCTGCAGTGACATATACAGAATACACGTAGCTTACACCATACAAGAATCAACTGTTTTTCTAGTACAAGAAGCACCACATGGGTTAGGTTGGTACAAGATGTTTACGAGAAGATGGCTGTAGGAAACACAACTAAAACTTTGGTCTTCAGGAGTGACATATACAGAATACACGTAGCTTACACCATACAAGAATCAACTGTTTTTCTAGTACAAGAAGCACCACATGGGTTAGGCCTGTCTGGACCTTGCTATGAAGGAAAAACTTTAACCCTGGAGCTAAGTGGCCTACTTAGATGCTAGGGCTCATGAGCAGATACATGGCAGTCCCAAGCAGAAATGATGGTTCAGGAGCACTATCTTTCTTCTAAAAGAAAATTAAGAGGACAGCACTCAAACGGGGGAAAAGAAACCCTAAATAGAAAGTGGGAGTTGTGTAAGAAGAGCTTTTGAGAAAGCTACAGGGAAGGAGAATTTCAACTCCATGTTTTCTTGGTTTTGCACTGAAGACAGCAATTAGGGAGAAGTGTGTGTATATGAGAATTCAGTGTATTTAGCATATCAAAAAGAAAGAGGAGAGGGAGAGTTGTTTAATGGGTAGTGTCTTCATGGAGGGCAAAAACCATCTACTACAGTTTTCTTTAAACCAGCGAAGAAGGACATAATGAAAGCCTATTGCTGAAAGCTAGTCGCAGACAAATTTGAATTAGAATAGAACAGGATTGCTTATAAATATTTAATTAATATTGTGGAGTATTTAATATTTATTTAGCAATATATTGTTGTTGTTATTAATAATTTCAGCAAGTGGGAGCAGTTCACCACTGAGAAACGTTGCTAAGGACATTGGTGTTTGTGTCTTCAAGAGTTTCTTAAAGACACGCTACATTCAATGGCAAAATATTGGATGTAAAACAGACCTAACTGGTTGCCAGCCCAAATACAAGACAGGAACTACAAGCAGGTGGAAGGAGTGGAAGCCACAAAGTGCAAAATGGAATTAATTGCACCCTTAGGATGGGCCCAGGCAGTGCGGGTGGGAGTGTGACCCCATGAGCCATGGGTTACAGCTTCCCCCGGGAGCTGTGAAGCACTTGCCCTCTAACCGCACCGGTGGGAAGCCGCAGTGAGTTTCTGTGGACTGGGAGTTGCTCTTTGCCTGTCGCACAGCTTCATTGCTCTTCAGTGTATCCTTTAGAGATTTTTGGCAGAAGTTCATTCAGTAACTAAAATTTTCTGCTTACCGATTCAGTCTCAGAACATGAAGAGAAAACCAAACAGAGGGTACAGATGGGAACAGCAGCTGAATGGGGCAGGGTGAACCTCGAGTGAGTGACAGTTCCAAAGAGAAATGCTCTACATGTCTCAGACTCTTGGGCTTTTTGCTATTCTGGCACAACCTGCCTAGAAACCCTGCTGCTTGGGATGAGCTCTCCTTGTAGCAGGCGGTTGGTGGTGTGTGGAGAAGGAGCGCTTCTGCAGTAAGGGTCAGCGTGAGCACTGGGCGTGCATGGGGCAGCACAGCTGGGTTGTCTGTGGCTCTTTCCATAACCAGTGGAATGGTGTGGTCTGAGTTCAGTGCTGTTGCATGAGCTTGGGGAGTCCCTGTAACCTGCACGGTCAGAGCCCAAGCCTAAACGTCCCATAACCAGGCTCTGGTTTCAAAGTAAGAGGCTCTGCTTGGCCACAGGGCTGAGCTCTGTGCTCGCCTGAGTTTGGAACTGCCTGTTACTCTTGAGTTCTTCATCAGCGGCTTCTTGCTTCTCCCTGTTTAAGGGCTGGCCCTCAGGGCTTAATTTGCATATATGGTTGGAATAATTATGCATGTAAATTAGACACGCTCTTTTAACTTCATCACTTTTCTGACTACCCCATTAAAGAGATTTAGGGGCACCTCTGGCCAGTGAAGGTGACTTAAAACTAACTTATTTCACATCATGTGAGTACACTGTCCATTTTAGCTGGGTTCTGACTAGCAGAAACATCATAAACCATTCCAGGTTTGTTCTCAGCTCATGTCTGATGGCTCCCTTAGGGCCATTGTATTTATATATGTACATAACCATAACCATATCTATACATAAACTCATTTTTAATCTAGGCTCACTTCAATAAAATAAAACATTTCAAATATTTAAAAGAGAAGGGAAAGGACAAGTTTCTTTCTTGTAAGGAGAAATGAGTCTTCCTTGAAGACTGAGAGCTGTGATAATTTACTGCAGCAGTTATCTTCAACACCAGGTTTTGGCAGAATATGATTAAATTAGTGCCTGAGGGTGCAAATTCCATTTTGGAAGTGTATTGGAAGAAGGAGTCTGCCAGCACAAAGACAGAGATAGTACCTGGAGAATAAATACTTGGGAACAGAATGGGTAAGGTCAGGAGAAGGGGACATGGTGGTGTTCATGGCTGGAGCAGCAAACAGAAAGCCAGGGCCAAAGTCCCGTTTGAAGTCTGCGGCAAAGCCAGGCTGGGGCCAAGGCAGCCGCAGTGTGGGTGCGGGAGGCTGCCGTCAGTAGTACATGTATCTCGCCCGGTGGGAAGATGCGCTCTGTACAGGCTGAGGGTGAGGTGGATTTTTCTGATCCTAGCTCAGTATTTCAAGAGTCCTTTCCCATCTCTGTACATTTTTTAAAATATGACTTTATTTTATTCTAGCGGTGGGATTTGAGCATTGGCAGTAGCTGCAAATGAGCATTTTCTTCCGTGCAGTTGAAGACCACGCAATTAGAAACAGTACCAGAGAAGCTGGCATTATGTACATGCTTAATTTAATCCGCCACTAAACTTCTGCTACTTGCATTGCACCTTTTTTGTTTGTTTCTAACCAGTGTGTCACATTATTTGAAGCTGACAGCATTTTATTTCATTGAGAGCATTCACTTCACTCATTCTCAGCTTCTGCAGCGCACATCTCTGACGGCGTAGGAACAAGTTACAAACAGCATCACTGCTAGCGAGTGGCTCAGCTCCTCATAGGCAGAGCAGCCATGTTAAACCTCCTGGAAAACCCGGAGTCTCCTTAAACCGGTGTGAGCATCTTGCTTTAAGGACATGTGTTGTGGAGAACGGCGGATTCAGGTCTCAGCCTTGCAGTCCAATTCTTTGGGCCCTACTACTGCCGGCTCAAATAAGCCTGCTGGTTTGGACTTCAGGAGTTGACACTCTGCTGAGCAAAATGGGGAGAATGAACAAGTATTAACCTTTTTCTCAGGGGTCAGAGCGCAATCAAAATGCCCTTGCACAGAACGTAACAGGATGAGATTAATTTTCCATGCTACAGCTATGATTGTCCAAGTGTTATGGGGAAGGCAGGATAAATTCAGGCAGACAAGGTTTCATTAATTGAGGGAATTTCCCGGCTAATTTACAGGTGTTCAGGGACCTGACCCATTTCAATTTGAATAATAGCTGATGACAGAGTTCGATATGCACCAACCTTCTATTTAAACAGAGGGGAGACAATTGTTTTGGGTTGGGGCTTCTTAATTAGTATTCCACAAATATGGCATCGTTTTGCTAAGCCCAGCCAGCACTTACTGCCTTGTGATACTTAAACTTAAAAGAAAATTAGTGCATTTGACTTTGCTCTATGTAATTTAGAAAAAAAAAAACAACCAAAAAAACCCCCCAAAACCAACATGAAACTTGTGCTATGTCTGGTTATTGATTTAAGTTTTAATTCGAAAGGGGGGGAAAAAAGCATATAAACTGTCAGATACTCTTTAGACTCTTCCTTTGACAATTAGACTCTAATTTCAAGTTTCATTTGATTAATGGACAACTATCTTGGCCATTAACTTCCTCTAAAGTGGATGCTAATTAATGCTAAACTGTTCCTAAGGTGCTACCTGTTATACCCACTTGAATACCAACAGCAACCACCATTCATGGTACTAGTAAGAGGGAAACAATGAAAGAGAGGATGACAAGAAGCCAGGGAGGGTGATTTCCCATCAGCTCTGACCTTCCAGTTATCCGCTGTGACTTGAATGAGTTTTGCTGAGTTGAATGAAAACTTGCTGAGTTTTAAAATTCCAGCTATAATTTTTAACTCTATGTTTTTTAGCTTATTTAGAAGGAATACTCTCAAGCCCTCTGGGGAATCGGTTAATATTTAATGCCGCTGTACTCTGGCGTCACAATTTCATGAGTGGGTAACCAGGAAATGCATTTAGCTCACAAACCCCTTGAAGGAGGGTGCAGTGGGGAATACACACCGCTAGCAGCGGGTTAATTCAGCTGTTTTCAACGTCACTTTTCAGTTAATACAAAACATTTTGCTTGCCTAAGGTAACAGTGGCACCGAGCAGCTACCTCCTGGTAACCGTTGTTTGCATTTCATTATAGACCTGAGTTCCCAACAAAGATAGTTCTTCTGTCCTGCGTCCTGTGCGAATACTTAGAAGAGGAAAAGCCCATCTCAGGGATGTTTGCAATCTCCTAGGTGTAATCGAAAGGCAATCCACTGACTGCATAGATCTCTGGAATAAGCTTTAAGTAGAGGAAGGTGCTTTAAATGTGTATTCTCTCATTTAAAGCCAGGCTTAACCTTAGCATGGTTCTGCCTGGCAGAGCCATCTATCTGTTCATCATTTAGCCTCCCTGCTGACTATTTTCTATCCCTTTCCATCCTTCTGCTCCAGCTTCCTCTGGCTGTAGGGGGAATGCAGTATTATTTCTCACTGTCTGGCCCAAAGTCTTGGTATAAATCCTCCTCGGAGTATGAGATTCAGCATATACCAACGTTTAGAGTAAACTTGAGCTAATGGCAATCTTACTGCTGACAATGAGAGTAGTAGTACAATAGACAGCCCCGAATGTTGCCACCAGATTAATGACAGATACCCACTGTGCAAAACAATGCAACGTGGTTCCTGAGGATAACTTCTCTCTACTATAATTTACGAAACTGTTAAACACAGACAGCTCCTGTGAATGGCGTTTCTCCATCTCCTGGCAAAACATGTACATTCACGCCCAGTTCTCATATATTGCATCACTGTATCTCTGACTATGTCTGGGGAACACAGTTTCTGCGATGCTAACTAGACCCCGTGGCTCTTCCCCAGATACGTAGTCTTGGCATCTGTGAAACAGTACATTTATAAAGAATAGTGACCTGCTTTTTGGTCAAGAAATGTGGTTGAGCTCTCCTGTGTCATTTTTATTGGTGAAGTGTTCGTTCTCATAAAGGCTAATAATCTTACTTAGTTCCTGGTCTCCACCGTGAAGTACCTTTGCAGCTTCTTTGATCTTTTCAGGATAAGCAAGCCAGCCAGAGGCTAAACAGTTACTGACAGCTGTTGGGTACTGTCTGTCCTATTAGATGTGTTAATCAAACTTTGTAACTGTTCAGAAACTTCCACATTAACAGACAAGGTAGTTCAGTTCTTTTTTTCCACCAGATTTATCCAGAACAGTGTATTCTGCACTTTTTTTTCTACATTGTTTCCCAGAAATAAGTTTAAATATTGAGCCTTCTCTTTCTTACACAATCATAGAAAAGACTAGGTTGGAAGGGACCTCATCTGCTCCAGCCTTCTGTGGAAAGCAGAGGCTACCCTGGGGACATTAGGCATCAGCTTTGCTTGCAAAATAAGGGTGGACTGCACAGTAAGCGAGTTCAACACACCGTGACAACAGCCACAAATGTATCCCCAACACTTATGCATGCTTGGTGAGTCCAGTCGCAGCATGCTGCTATTCATCTCGGCTAGCAGAGGCGACCAGAGCTTTACCAACTGACACAAAATCTCTTTTCTCTGTAGTGCTTATGGCCAAATTAACATCCAGATAAAAGAGTTCTATAAACTGGACATTCATTTTGGGAGCTTGAGCTTAAACCTTTAGCCCTCGTGCAGCACAGCTTGGAGTGTTATCTCTTTGCATCGGTCTCCACATCTGTGTATGCTGTTTATGGAAGTGAGTGCAAACGTGGCCAAGAAGAGATTTTTGAAAACACACACACATATATATATCAAAGTGTGCAACTCAGGTAACAGTCAAACTTCTCATAGCTGATCTTCTTCACTGTAGCCTTCTAGGTAGCACCCCCATTCCTCTTCTTCACCCCAAAACTACTGCTGTTGCCTTCTGTGTTCCTTCTGTCTCACTACTGATCCAGCCTTACCCTCACCAGTGCTCATGGGCTTTTGCTGTCCCCTTAGCCCCCCCTTCAACCCCAAACTCACCTGTGGGTCTGTGCAGCACTGGAATGGAACCCGGAGTGGCACATCTGCAAAAGGACCCAGAAAAACATATCCCTTTATTTGTGCAGCATCTCCCAGAACAGTAGGTGTAAAATCAGCTTATGGATATAGGACACAGCAGAGATTAATATTATGGGTTCTGGCCAGAAAGATGTACTCTAGGCAGATGCTCTAATGGGTTTAGTTAGAAGCATGCTGTGCATATGTAGGTACATCACCGGGCCAAGTCCCTTGTACTGTAACTGCTGCTTTCAAAAGCTAATGACACAAAAATGCTAATTTCATGACCCATCTCCGGGAGTCCTCACAGAGCTCCATCTCCCTTGGGATGTGGGAGTGAATTGAGATTTAAGGTCAGACGGCTGTGGACGTGTGATTTGTTGAGCTGGGGTAGGGACAAACAAAGACAGTGCTTACAGTGGGTGGCTCCTATTTATATACAGTGATGTAAATGGGTGCTCCCTGTGTCTTCCAGGTGTTCCAGAGCACAAGAATCCTGGACACTGAGCTGTCTTTATAGTCAGATTCCTCTGCATTGGGGGAGCCGCCCCTACGAGCCCTCCAGCTCTGTCTCTCTGACAGCCCAGTGTGCTGATGGGGCAGGCACTGGGGGCTCAGTGGCAAGGCCTCCAACTGTTCCCAGTACACTAATGAGCCTCCAAGGGGCCAGCAAAACTGATCTTCCACTGCCTCTGCCCCTTTACCATCACATCAAGTCAGATTTTCTCCGGCCCACCGGCCCTTCTCAAAGTCCCACCCCCCACATATCTGTTGCTCTGGCTCTAGGAAATAAGAGCAAGCCTAAGGTCTATCAAATAACCCCAGCAAAGCTGAGATTCCTCTGAACAACAGGTCTAAACTAGTCTATTTCTACAACAGAGATCACAAAAAGGAGTAAAATCTGTTTATTCCTACATCATCTCAAGGAACATTAAATGTGAAATCAGATCTCAGGGTCAAAACCTGGTCAGTGCCAATTGTTCTACCGTCACTTGTCAATTTTTAGCCATTCCCGCAGGATCTCTGTGCCTTGCCATGTCAGTTTTTTCTATGCTCCTTGTCAGCTTCACAATAAAGAGAAAGGGGGAAAACTGGCAACCGGCAAACAGGGATCAGAGGTGGAATAAATTGAGGCGGAGTGATGGAGGAACATGAAGACCTTAGAGCTCAAGAGCACTGAAAACCCAACAAAGAACTGAAGATATATTTTAGATGTGCAGTTAAAAAGTGCCCAAGCTCCGAGACGTGATCTAAATTATAACAGAAGCTGAAGAATCTGTGAATATTGCCAAGCACAGGTAAAAGATCAGAGATGGTCCTAATCTCCAGCAAAAGGAAGCAGGAAGAGGCAGAAAATGCTGGTGATGTAACTGAAAAACAGATTACGAGTTTTCAGTCAGCTGCACTGGTTAGAGTGGGAGCTGTGGGATGCCATGAGGTTTTGCAGAATAATTGCTGTTTGTTTGTCTGTGATTCCAGAGACATGGACAAAATTTTGGGAAGCAGGGAGTGACTTTTAAGTACATAGTTTAAGCACGTACTAAGTTCATTCTTGCTAGAGCTGTTCTGAACCCTCGGTGAGCAATCTGCTGCTGCACCCATTTCTCATGTGGATCAGCCTCCGTTACGGCATCACTCCAGTGAAAGGAGAGGTTTGGTGTGCTTAGTAAAAGGGGGAAGAAATTAGGAGACACCTGACTGCTCAAAAAGCAGTAGCCAGACATTTCAGAAAAGAGTCTCATCCACTTGCAAAGACAGTGGTGGTTATTCAGTGTTGTGTGCGCTGTGGGGAGTAGTATTGGGGAGCAGACGTGGTTCTGTAGCCCACCGTCCTATACAGCTCTGGCCATTGTGCTGGAACATTCCAGCATTGATCGCCCACCATCTGTTAGAACCAACATATTTTCAGATGTATATCTGCTAGGGATTTTAAAACATCAGGGAATGGAAATTATAACACATCCCTGATTGGACTGCACTCATATCTGTTTCCCTGCTGGGTAAAAAAAACCAGGATCTCATCTCTTCTGAATTGTCCCCATTCAAAGGTTTTTGTTATGCCTTTATCTCCCAGGTGATGAAGATCTTCACTTTGAGAAATTCCATCTCCACATACACACTTAGCACTAACCTCACTCTTTAACAGTGTTGCCCGATGCTTCTCGCTGTAGGATTCTTTTTTTTCCAATTGCTTATGATTTTGCCGAACTGGAACCAGTTACGTTGATTTTCGAGTCAGGCTTATTTTCCAAGCTAAACGACTCCTTAGGGCTTTCTTTTTTTTTTTTTTTTCCAGCCATGTGCAAGAATAAGCAGAGGGAAACACATCTTTCGTTTGGTTGGTTTGGTTTTAATGGTTAAAAATAAAGAAAGCAGCTTTAGGGGGTATTTGGAAAGGTGTGTCTTTGTTATGGAAATAAATTCTGTGATGTTTTGAAGTGCTCTGATACCATCTTGCCATTTAAAAAAAAATAATAATAAAAATTAATTGTTCTGCCTTCAAAGCTGGGCTTGGTTAAAGCACAGCAAACAAGGCGGTGTTTGGGCCTTGCTGAGAAGGGCAAGGTTAAACCAAAATGTTGAATAACGATGTGTATGCACCGTCCTTTTTCTTCCCCAGCTAAAGCAGATGATTAATACACCCAAACACGCATACCTAAAGGCTGTAGCAGAAGGTATCGCAGAGGTTACAGGTGTAATCATTCTGGCATCCTTATTACTGCATGTCGCTGTTTGACCCTTTAAACGGGGGTGTTTTCATGCAGTATTTTGCACGTAATGAGCCAAGCAGGTACACTTTATTTAGCCTCTCAGTGTCAGGCAGGTCTGGAGTCTTTGAGCCACAGCTGTAGCTCTTTGGCAGCCCCCCCTCCATGCTGCCAGCATCCTTTCTCTGAAGGATGGTATGGAGTTCCAGTAATGCTTGCACAAATAGTTGTTCTGTAATTGCCATCGTTCCCGTGGTGTGTTTTATTGGCAAACACCGAGTGTAGCCGGGGCCGCTCCCGATGCCAAGAGTTTTTTAAGATGTGCTGAGCACCTCTCTGTCTCGCTGAGTTCAGCTGGCGTTGACAGCTCCAAATACCTTGCAAGAGTAAGCACTTGGCATTATAAGGCAAGTGAGACAATCAGCATTTTATGCGTGTCAGGATGTGATCATGCTTGTCTTAGTTCACTCTCCAATGAGCTTTCTTGCAGAAAAACAGCTCTTGCACTTAATAAAGTCCGTGCCTTCAACCAAAAGGCAGCAAGTGTAATTATAGACTGTTTATGAGCAGGCTTTTGCATGAGAGACTTATCTTTTGCTTTAGCTAGGTTCATAGCCTATTAAATTGTAGATGACTCAAATAAGACTTTCTTGTTCACATAAAACTCTGCACCATCATTGTCATGCAGGTAATCGCATTATGTAGAAGTATGGGTTCTTCATAGGTTTCAGAGCAGAGATGCGCTCTTAATGCCAAGCTAGCGTCACGGCGTCTGTGTGTGCACGCATCCACTTACGCAGGCGTGGGCATAGGGTGGACTTTTTACGACAGTTGGTGAACCACGCTGACCCCAGGTTGAGCATTACAGTGCTTGGTGCCCCACCATAACGGAGGGGAATGGGGGTTGTGGTCAGTCCAATAACGGGGCTTTCACACATCCTCTGCTGATGAAATATGAACAATGCAATATGATAGAGAAGTAGGAAAGGGACGACCGTCTGAAGTGAGAACACGAAGAGATGTTGTAACTATTTTACCCCGAGTCACATAATCTTGTCTCCAAGACAAGCACATTCTGTTGGACAACACAAAGTGTTACATGGACATCTCACACGCCATTTCTTTCTGTGGAAGCACTAATGGTGTCAGCAACAGACCCCTGCAATCGATGAAAAATGCGTGAGTTCAATTCTCCTCGGCACCGGCGAATCATTTGTATTGCCCCGCCATGGCAAGTCAGTGCTATCAGCCCTAGCTGTGAGTAGAGAGAATTTTATTATTTATCATCTTTAAGAGTGTTCTTCTCTGGAAATGCTGCTTTTAATGATAGATTTTTTTGGTGATGCGAATGTAAAATACATCACAGTTTCTGGTATCTTTTTAATTTTATGGACGGCACAGCTTAAAACCAGGAACATCAAGGAAAATAACTACTGCTGAGAGTGAATAAAGTTGGCAGGTATGGCAGTTTAAAATAGCCCTATTTTCACCCTAAATATAGCCTGGTTTAATTGAAATCTAGTGGTGGCTCTGAGACAGCTGCTCTATCAAAGACCAGCAACAGCCTGCTGAGGTTAAAAGAATACAGGCTGCCTGTGTCTCTGCTGAGATAAAGCGGCCTCAGAGAGAGAAGAGCAGAGCAGCGGACAGATTGATGAAAAGTAAAGTTTTTTAAACACTGATTTGTAAAGCCCGTATGCACTTTTATTTAGTTTGTTTGTCTCTGTCCTCCTAATAAAAAAAAGGTTTCTGCCTGAATCTGCAGATGCTCAGTTGCTGTTAGCTGCTTTAGCTCAGCTGGAAAGGAAGCCACGGATACAGTCAGTCAGTCAGGTGTCCCCACTGAAATTCTGCCAGTGTAGGAACTATAATGATAGAATTTCAATTTTTTTCCACAAGAGGGTTTCTTACAAATGGTTATTTCAGCTCCCTGAGGTCAGATTAAAACCACCACCTGGTTCAGGGGAGAACCCTCAGTACATGCAGGCGCCGTCTGATTCTTGCGTATGATGAACTACGTGATCTAACAAAGTGATGTTGTCTGTACCCCACTCTAACAGGACCAGGTACAGAAACACCAGAGATTTAATTCTGGGAAGGAGCTGTCTCCATTGTCAGGGGTGAAAAGTGGACATTTCTCATCATCCTGCTGCTTTCAATATTCTCTAATTAACAAGTATTGCTTTTAATTTCCATGCTTTCTGGTTATTATATACAGTCTAACCCCCAAACTCTCAGACTTATCCTCCCTCGTAGCTTTTGTCATTCTTTTTACTTCCTAGTACTTAATTAATATTTGCTATGTTCTTACTAAGGTAAGTCCTTACTTTCTTATTATATGAAATTAAAAGTAGATGAGCTTAGTTCCCAACTAAAAGAAGCTTTAGAAAGATACCAAGCGCCTTCGTATCTGGATTTATTTTCTTTTGATTTTGATTCTCGGTAGGTCCCTTAAGACCTCCTATCAACCCTGTCAATCAAATGAATCGATGAATCGTTGAGTCAGAGCTATGGCTACAAGCAGCCTTGCAGAGCAAGTTCTGAGGTGAGTTCCTGACTTGCTTGATTATTGCACACAAACAAAACCTCTCCGTGGCTATGGGTCACTGCTGAGTGAACAAGAAATAAGGCAGGTTTTGTGATTGCTCTTAGGAAGATATGAGTTCAGTTCCTCTTCTGTGCCCTGGACCTTGATCAGGATCAGGAGGAGCTTTAGAAAGCCAAAGCAATCTCCTAAACAGAAGAAAGAGCATCCTAATAGCAGCCCCTCTAGCTGAGTTGAACAAAACCAGTAGGCAAGGAAAGCAGGGCGATTCGTGGAGTAAGAGAGAAGAGAAAGCTAATATACAGTGTTATCGGAGGGTTTGCTCAGACATGCTGATGGGTACCGTCGTGATGGATAAATCAAGTGTTCTTAGGAAATTTCTTGGACACTTTAACTTGGGTCCTTTGCTGGCATCATTGTATGTACGTCATAAAACAAATACCAGCTTGGGAAGAGGAACCACGCCAAAGACATTAAGATACCTCAGAGGGTTTTTTGGTATCCATTAGTGCTCCAAATGTATTCCTAAGTGTCCCATCACACAAGACACTTCTCTCCTCTGGACTGCTGTGAGAGTTGAGGCTGCCCAGCCGTTCATGGAGGCTCCTTGCACACTGCAGGACCCAACAAAGAGGTAAAAGCCTGCTGAGGACAGGTGTGCAGGCTCTCTGGATCCCAGAAAACTAATATGCTGCTGCTGAGGCACCCAAGTGCACAAAGAGCCTCGCTGGGAGTCACCTGAGTTCGTAATGCTGTTGTTTGTTGGAACAGTAACTTTAAGCGGTTTCAGATAACCAGATGGTTGGTAAACTGAGCCTCTGTAAAGTGTACATGAGAATGGGTCAGACCAAAGGGCTGCCTCCAGCAATGGTGACTAGTGGATTTATAGGGTAGAGCACACAGCAGTGCTTCCACGCTGACACCCTCTGAGCTTCCAGCACTCCGTGCCTCAGGATCTCTGCGGCCAAGAGTGGTGTCGGTGCATAACAGCTATGTAAAACTGCCAATGATGTGAAGGGGGTTGTCTGAGAGGAGAGATCCCAGCCATCCCTACGGAGCTAACAAAGATAATTTTGCAGGTTTTTTCTGCAAATTTCTCAAATTTTGCTTTCCATATACAAAACCAACAGTTAAAACAATGACATTAAAACTTGCAAATCCATATGAACACAACTCTTAATCAAAACCCATACATGAAGAAAAAGACGACTTTCTCCTGTGGGCTATGCCGCATCTCATGAGGAGTGAGGAGTATATTTATTATGCTGCTTTTTGGAGGGAAGGATTTTCAGCTCCTTCTCAACAGATAGTTTTGAACAGTTCATTTCACAAAACATTAGGAAGGAAAGATTTGGGGAAAATTGTGTTTCTCTGCCTTAAAATTGAGTTACGGGCAGGGTGTTCGCCAGCTCATTTTTCTTGTTTGTGTGAAACAGACATTTGTGAGTTGTGGAAAATGAGCAATGGGAGGAGGGAGGAAATTGTCTCAGCCTCCATAAGAAGGTTAGACAGTATCCTGGTAAAATTTATAAGGACTTACAGACGCTGTTGTGCTTTCATACTGAAGAAGGCCGTTGTGGAACATACTGCACAGTGTTTTCACCTTGTGACCCATCAAGCCAATGACAGCCATA
>NW_010417965.1:0-9058 GCF_000710305.1 Buceros rhinoceros silvestris | reverse complement strand
CAGCCATAGGCGGGTCAACTTTTGCCTGCCTTGAGAACATGGCAGCAACAGCAGCTGTTAAGTGAACGACTCTAAATTCTGGTACTAGGTTTTGTAATTGAACTTGAGCTGTCAGGCCAGTGCTAGTAACATAGATGTCAGTGACACAGACTCACTAATAGAGCCCATAGCATGTATGAGGGCTGACGGGCTCGCTGCGGGGTCATCAGCACGCTCGCTCGTGTAGTGGACCACAGGAATGAAAATTGAGTTCTTTCAGAATTACTTTCATGACGGATGCTGTAGGGACTGGAATGTTTTGGGGTTAGGTTTTTTGCCCACTCTTCATGCAAGTAACTAAGTGAACTAACCCTGAAATATGGGGGGGGGCACTGTGAGACGGACATGCTGAAAGAGCCCTGAGCTCTATTCTGACTTTCAAAGAAAGTGTTCTCCCTGGAAAAAGAGTGAGTCCTTATGGCTGTGAACTGGTTTTGCAGCGTGTTGCTTAGCTGCCTACCAAGGTTAACCTGCAGCAGGGTGTCACACTGGGAGGCAGGTGACCATTTTTTACAGGAAAGTACTTCATGAGCTTCTTAATGGCGATGGTTGTGTGTTGGTATGACAAGAGAGTTGGGAGAGAGTCCACTAGGCTGGACTTCAGAAGGACAGGCAGTCAGAGGTTGCAAACAGCTCTCTGCTCTGACAGCAGCTCAGCCTCCTCTTAAGCAGAGAACCCTACAGATGCACTGGTACCCAGTACAAGTCCTCAAAGTTAAGCAAAAGCATGCAGTTTCTAATAGTGTTTTGGAATATGTCCCCAAAGCAAATTGTCCTCGCTGGTCAACAGGCTTTGCAGGTGCCTCGTGCTTTGTTACTTCAGAGCTTATGAACCTCGTTAACAGTACAAAAATGTGAGCCAAGAAAGCAGAGAAATAAAGCCTTTTATTATGAAAATTGGGAAGGACAGCAAAGCTACAGTAACGTGCTTCACTGTAGGGGGTAGTTTTTATTTCCTTAAATTCTGAAGGCATGAGTTATGAAAGAATAATTTCTTCTCATATCAATTGCATGTTCCATTAAGAAACCACTTTGTCTTTCTTTTTCAGTTTGAGCAGCTATAGTTATGAAGGCACTCCGTGCCTAATTGCTTTAATTTAATAACAAATTCTCCTACTAAAGATATATGGTTTATATATATTGCACCAACAAATAATATTTGTTAGCTGCTGCTGCTGGAGGGAAGAGGGAACACAGCACATGAGGCCTCTTGTGCTTTTGCAAATCCATTTCTAAATCCAACACTAACAGGTTCCTTTATAAAGGAAAGGATACTCTCTTTCATTTGGAATCTGAAAGAGGGTCTCTACCAGGCTGCAGTTAGGTTTATATACACCTAATATCGGGAAGAAACTGATAGGCTCCTCTTTTAGGGAAAAAAGACTTCGTGGTTTAGCAGTCATTGAAAGGACTCAAAGCCAGAAAGTCTGGCCCTTATTTTAATCTCAAACCTGAATCTGTGTTAAAATCTGTTGAGGGTGCAAGCAGCAGTCTGGAGAACACCACTGTGGAATTAAATTTATTATATTGCAAGCCTTTATTTTTTCCTTTGGCTCTGACTGGGAAAAATCAGGAGACTGGGAAAAGGAAAAGAGCAGTGGGGATAGAGCAGAACACCCACGAATAATCCAATATTTCATAATTTAATTTCACACTCACTAGACTGCAGAGGCATTGCAGACTGTGGGGAGAATAATCTAAGAAGGGTGTTGGCTTGACAATGGTAATATCAGAGCTTAGCAAGGTCTGGCAGCTTTCTAAAAGTAAATGCGTGTCCTTCCTTCTCCCCGTGTTTCTCTACTCGATATAGATTAAAGTGACCTCTGGAGATAAACTCTACTGAACCCCCCCAAGTAGTTCTGCAGTGTATTTTTTATTTGTACAGCATGTGAAAGAAGAGTTCAGATTAAATTCCTGGCCTTTCAGAAAAGTTTGTCTGTTCCTTAAAAAAAGAAGCAAAAAGAAAAAAGGCTATTTTATTTTAAAGCTGGAGCCTCTTTCATGGTCCCATGATCTCATGAGTTCTTTAGCTGGCCTGTGACCTTTCAACCTTGCACTACATGTTTCTTTTCTAAATTAGCCAGTGTTGAGACATCAATGGAGGAATATCAATGTTATTATAAAAGGCATCATTCTCTCCCCAAAATGTCAGCGTGAGTGAGTCATTGCACCTAACTGCTTAGCTTTTGTAAGGCAGCAAGAAAGTTTGGAAAGTCCACCAGCTTCCATTTCAAATGCTTTAAAAAGCAATGTCCCTGGCACCTGCTACCAGAGAGGCAGAGGAACTAAGCTCCGCTCCTGTAGCCCCAGAAGAATTAGCCAGTGTTGAGACATCAATGGAGGAATATCAATGTTATTATAAAAGGCATCATTCTCTCCCCAAAATGTCAGCATGAGTGAGTCATTGCACCTAACTGCTTAGCTTTTGTAAGGCAGCAAGGAAGTTTGGAAAGTGCGATCCAGGGTCCCCCAGTCCACCAGCTTCCATTTCAAATGCTTTAAAAAGCAATGTCCCTGGCACCAGCTACCAGAGAGGCAGAGGAACTAAGCTCCGCTCCTGTAGCCCCAGAAGAAAAGTCCTGCCTAAGGCAAAACTCTTTATGCGATGTAAAATCCATAGCTATTACCAACAATTTATTTTCAAGGCTAAGCTCAAAAGTAGCACTGTAAAAACAAAACAGCCAACAAAGAGAAAACCCTTTAAGAAAGAACTAAGTGTCCCGGTGGGTTCTGTTGTTTCTAGTACCCCGTGTCTCTGCATCTCCTTGTGTTCAGGCTTTCTGGTTTCTAGCAGGTTGAGGAAATGAAATCAGATTAAGAGCTCTGTTTTTAATCTTAAGAAGAAGTGTTTGCATTGTCTGGCAAACAAGACAACACAGTGTTGGACTTATGTTTAGGTGGTCCTGACCAAAGAAACAGTACCCACAGACAGTAGCATTACATGAGGTTGCTGAATTATAAGGGTGCTTAATCCTCAGCCAGGACAAACTGGTGTACCTTCACGGGCATCACAGTGTCTTCTGAGGGCTTGGTCTTTGAGCCACCTTTAAAGTTATGTAGCCGTGGCAGATTCATACACCGTTTTCTGTGTTGCAAAATGAAACACGCTGGCCCAAGGCCGTTCCAACTGTAGCTCTGCTCGTGTGTACAGTTACATCAGAAGAGAAGCTGACACACATCAGAAAATCCATGTCACCTAGTAATTATCTTCCTACCGATGCAAAGAGAAAGGCAAGGGAAGGACGTGGTTCCAAACCCAGTCAGGCTCTCTCCCCTCCATGTGAAAGGCTGCTGGACATGTGCTGTTAGCTGTCCTGCCAGCAAGCTGGTGTTTAGCCCCAGTTTACCTGCCCCTCTGGCTGACACCCGCTCGGCACTGCGCATTTTCTGTAGCACAGACGCAGCCTGGGGCGCGAGAGCCTCTGCTCACAACTGAAGGTGTTTGGTGCTTTTCACGTATGTCTGTGTTTCCTCATAACCTGTTTTTCTAGAGAAACAGGTTATGTTGTACCTAACTGGATGTGAGGGAAAAATAAACACTTGAGCAGAACGCAAGATAATTGTATTAATTCATCTAAGTGCTTTAGTCTGTAGTGTTTAATGTAGCAACAGCTGAGGATAAAGTGTCAGTTGAGAAGTTCCATTAGCATTGCCAGATGCCTGTATTGCAACTCCACACGTTTCTTTCTTCATGGCTGTAAGGGGTTTTTTTTCCTCACAGAAGTCTAGGACGTCTGTCCCACCTCCCCATGCCTTGGGCTGACGCTTGGGAACGTGCTGTTGAGCCAGTGCTCATAGGAACAGAGTGGGTCCTGCGGGCATTTTTCTCAAGCCGGTGCCCAGAGACTGATGATGGTGAGAATAAGGGGAGATTTACACCTGAAAAATACCTTTCAAAACCAGTCAGCTTCTTGGATGACACGAGGAATTCATCCACTTGTGACTTTTGCAGTGAGTTGGAGAAATCTCCTACATATCCCTGTAGTGGCATGAAATGACCCGTTTCTAACCCAGATATTTTGGGGCCAATATTGAGCCATTTCATACTACTGAGTTAAGCTCAGCTTATCAAACATAAAACCGATTCAGGGTCGTATCCATGTTCTTTGTTCACTGCTGCATACGTTTTGGAGAGCTGGGAGCGAGTGGGAAAAACTTTGTTGAAAGTCGTGTCCAGAAAGGATGAAATGTACTTCCTGGGGCAGACCCAATTAGCAGCAGTTTCTCTAACGAGTTTATGGCATTTATGTATTTTTTGGCCTTTAAGACTTCTTTCTACTGGGGAATCTCTGAGTCATATATAATACAAGTACAGTCCTGCAGGGTGGAGTCTTTTGTAAGAGGTCATTACAGCAATACATTCCTTCCTTCAAGTCGCTGCTGTAAAATTGGGCTGTTCAATCCAAAATACAGCACAGAGTGGCAATTACCTGTGTTAGCCAGATTCTCTGTCTGAAATTATTCAGTTGTTCAGAATCTCCCTCCGCAGAGTACGAGCCACACACAGGGGAATTAAGCATGGCATTTAAAGGGAACTGGTCTGTTTCAGTGAAGGGCTGAACGGCAGGTTGGCCAACCACTTCTCCTGGGTGCAGCCCTCCCCTCCTTTTTTCCTCAGCAGCCAGAAATGTGACCATCCTTGCCCTGGGGTGAATCTGGCTCCCTCAAGACCTAGGAAGGTTCCCCAACTCTGTACATTTATTGAACAACATTCTTGATTAATTAACGTGGACACACAAATCCCAACAAGCCTTAGCATTTCTGTAAGGCAAATGGCTCCTTACGAAGTCAAATGAGATCAAGGGGGATTTGTCAGTTGTACAGAGATGTCCCAGTAATTTTTGGTCACCAAAACAACCAGACATGTGCTTCGCGCCTGTCAGAAAATCTTCATGGGAGAGCATGCACAAAGGAGAGGAGGAGCTGCTGGATTTCTAGTGGAGGAAGACCCAGTGAAGAAGTAAGCAGCTGTAGATAGTAAGGTGTAATCTTGTAAACCCTCTGAATAACTTAATTAGATTTGATTCAGCAAAACACACGTCCAGCTTCTGCTGAACACCAGCCAGTGTTGGGGGACAGGGAGCGGGGAGGAGGTTGCATGAATCTTGTAGGAGACAGATAGAGCAGAGATTAAAAGAAATGGGCTGAAAAGGTCTGAGATGCTCCTACTCTGATGAAGTTGCCAGATTTTCCGATGTTTCCGCAGAATCAAAAGTAGTATAGAACTGGCTAAGGGAAAGGTTAGCCAAGGGTTCATGGCGTGACAGTGGTGAGAGGGAGGAAGTTGTAGCTCACTTAGGCTTTGCCCATCTCATTTCCCTCCCCACTGCCCATTCTGTGCGAGCTCTGTACTTGACGCATAGTGAAGAAGGTGGAAACATCACTGAACTCACGGGGCAATGCTCTATTCTCTTATGGGGCACCAAAGGTACAATGCAATTCAATAAGGTGGTCTGGGGTTTCTCCCGCTCTGCCTCTGCTGTCAGGCTCCAGGTTGCTGTAACTCAGCACAGGTCTATTTTGGAACCAGCAGGAGGTCTGGTGGGTGTAATTGTGTTGCTGCCTGTATAGTTCTTCGTTTGCATCAATATCAAAAAGAGAGAAGGGAGGGGTGTGTCCACTGCAGTACAAAACTTTTGGGATGTGCTTCAGAAAACAAGACCTCCCTGTGAAAGTCGAGGTTGTACAAAGCCTCTGCTCACTTCTTATTTTTTTAGCTTTCCCCACTTGTGCCAGATAATTTGGCTCTTCTTCATCACTCTTGTTTCTTCATAATGCTTGGATCAGCTTTTCAGTGGGCAGCGCTTTTTGTCGGGACTGTCAAGGGGTGATCTCCACAGTAGATGGATTTTCTGTCTTCCTCTGACTATCTGGCTGGCTGGCTGTGTGCATTTCTCCTCCTCTGCATTCTGTCTACTCATCTTCATGTTTTACTGTGCTTTTCCTGATCTTCCCCAGCTCTAGCTCTTTCCGCCCATCATTGGACAATCTTTTGTTCACTTTCTGTCAAGCTCTAGTCTTCTAACTGAGAATGTTCAGAAAGTACATCTGGTCCTCAAATACACACAGAAAACATCAAATTTTTAATGGATGCCAAAAATACATTTTCACCACGACCCTCTGAAGATGTTTATTTCAATTTGCTATGCCTAGCCCAAACCCTGTGTGTTCATACAAACTGAACAGCAAAACAAAGAAATCAGCCTCCTGATTTCCAATCTGTTTGCCCAGGGTTGGATCCTGATTGCAAATAGCTTCTCTGTTGAAAAGCTTGTATCAGCTCAGGTTTATTTTTAATTTGTCTACTTATAAGCTTCTCACTATGATAGTATGTGAGCATCTCAGAGGCAGGCGGTCAGATAAGAAGAGCTTTCATCCCTATTCAGGACGTAAGGGACTTGATGATGGTCACTTAATCACAGAGGTTTGTGGCAGAGCTTGCACTTGGGTTTTAGCTCCTGAAATGAGCTCGGGAGCTGGGAGTGTGATCAGTGCTGGCAGTTGTAGCCTAGTGTTTCACCGTGGAATAGCTGAGTGCATGTGAATAAGCAGAGCACGTGCTGCGGTCTCTCAGGATTTTATCAGGAATGACGTGACTTTAGTCTCTGCCACAGGCACTGTTGTCACCCAGCTTGGGGAAGTGAGATGAATGTGAAGAAGGGAAATACTTTGGTCTGTGAAATGATCTATAGCTCAAGGGATGGTTGCAAGGCCAAACCCCAAGGGTTTCAGTCCCAGCTCTTCCCCTGTCAGCAGTTAGTATTTCAGTGCACTTCAGCAGCTGAATGACTGCGGAGGGCTTTGTGCTGCAGCCTTGGGGTGCAGCCGTAACTCACAGAGAGCTTCCCCAAGGTCACTTCAGGCAGAGCTGGAAGCAAGCCCTCAATATACAATGCCAGCAAGTATCCAACCCCAGGCTTCGAGAAGGGAAATAGAATATTAGGCACTACTTTGGTCCCCCGTGTCACCCTGAGTCATTCTGTAGCAGCCAGACCAGATAAGAGGATTCTGACTCTGCCTTTCTTCTCTGTCAAGCACTTTGTCTCTTTGGAGTTTGCATTCCTGGAGTTCATTCCACTCAACAGACCCAAGTGAGAGTGGTGTAAACTGTGTGTCTGTAAGTATTTGATTGTCCCTCTTTGATTTTCCAAGAGGAGCAACCAAGATCCTGGTGTTCCTGTAGTCCTGCCAATAGATGTACAGATTCCTCTGGTGCTTGTTTTCTGCTGTTACTGTAGTTGGATTAAGTAGATGAGATCTCTAAGTTATGCATTCAAAGCCTGGGGTGGGAAAGGGTTATGGCTATAAAATTAGAATAAATACCCAGGAGAAAGGGCTGAAATAACCTTGTGCCACGCAATGTAGTTGGTAACCAGTTATGTGTGCTGAGAGTGGTGTAAACTGTGTGTCTGTAAGTATTTGATTGTCCCTCTTTGATTTTCCAAGAGGAGCAACCAAGATCCTGGTGTTCCTGTAGTCCTGCCAATAGATGTACAGATTCCTCTGGTGCTTGTTTTCTGCTGTTACTGTAGTTGGATTAAGTAGATGAGATCTCTAAGTTATGCATTCAAAGCCTGGGGTGGGAAAGGGTTATGGCTATAAAATTAGAATAAATACCCAGGAGAAAGGGCTGAAATAACCTTGTGCCACACAATGTAGTTGGTAACCAGTTATGGGTGTGGTACTCTTGTGTTTACAAAAGGGACCCCACTTGAAAATAGGGTAGGTCAGGCTTGACATCATCCATGGCAGACTTCTTCCCCACATATTCCCAGGACCAAGACCCATTTCCATGGTCCAGAAAACCCACAAGCTGAGGTGTACCAAGTTTGGGGGACTCTGTAACCCTTGGGTTACTAAACTGCGCATCGCTGAGAGATGCAGCAAGACACCAAAAGGCACAGTGTCGTCTGTAAAAGAATTAAGATATGGAGTGTGTGGGGTGTCTGTCTGACTCCTGGTTTTAACTTTTGGTGGTAATGATCTGTCTCCTTAGTCATGATCTTCATTGTACAATTCTCCCTGTCTTTGCAGTTAGATCCTCTTAATCTGCTTTGTTGTATCTCGCAGATGAATTTAATTAGGAAGATTGAATAGGAAATCATTAGGCGATTTCATAGGAAAGCAACAGCTTTTCTCTTCCCCACTGCCATCCTTGCCCTCCCTAGGGCTCTGACTTCGCTGTCACTGACTTCTCCTTTACTCATTCCTCAGGAGAACAAGCAGTTCTGAAGCAGCAAGATGAATGACCCAACTTTCCCACGTATTTTTGCACGTCTGAGTGACTGACTAGTCCAAAAGGTACAAACCGTGATACATTTTGCTGGGTTTTGGAGGGGACCATTGTGGTGGTGGTGATGGTTTCACGTGGGGTTTCTGATGCCTAGTAAGGTGTAAGCTCACACAAGTGCTCCAGCTGAGGCACAGGCAGAAACCCTCTCCTTTTTCCATAGAAAACAGCTGCTCTGAGAAAATTCAGAGGAGTGACATTTAGGTCCTCTATCTGTTGTGAAATGTGTTAGATACTGGCTGAAAGCCTGCGAGCTCATTTGAGGGAAAACACACGGGCATTACCTTGCCCCACAGGTGACTACAGATGCCTCAGTTCGGTGGACAGCAGCTTAAAACACGGCTGGCAGAGCTGCAGAGCAGCTGTTTCAGGAGCTGGCAGTCTGCTGTAGGAGCCAAACTCCAAAGCTGAGACTCCGTACTTGAAAATTGCCTCTCTTCCCACGTCTGCTCTTAAAGGGGCACTTCTAGGCTCGCCAGGACCTTGCTGGGATTCCCAGGCTCTCAGTTTAAGATGCTTCTACTCACCGGTCTGGCCAAGGGGGTTTTAGGTTAAGTCTTCTATGCGGGTTTTTTCCCATCAAATCTGGGGAGATGCGGGGTCTTCAGGTCCAGCACCTGGCCCAGGACGCCGACAAGGAGGGGTTTAAAGCCCAGTTTCACTGCCGAACCCCACAGAGCCCCACCTGTCCGTGCTCCGAGGCCGGTTCGAATCCTGCCCGGGAAGGGT